>NC_056522.1:74971032-74994358 GCF_019175285.1 Sceloporus undulatus | reverse complement strand
CCCAAAAGTAATGTGTTACAGGTAACAACAATATGACTCCCTAGCTCTGTTTTAGAGAGTTGGCAAATGGGTCAAGCTGAGCCAGTGAGCTTCATGGTGGAACAAGCTCACCCTTTTCTACATACAGCATGCAAAGCCCCATTGCTTTCACCACACTGAGATCTTTAAAATATCAGCCCCAAGGGTGAACTAGTAAAAGCTATGCTTGGCAAGCTTTTAGATGTGGAGCTCTCTCAAGTGGTAAAAAGAAATACATTTTTTGTGCTACCATAAGCTTTTCTCACCTTCCATATTTTGCATATCAGTTTAATTTTTATTTATTTATTCTTGTAATGGGTCATCAGAAGGTAAACACGGGCTTAAATTGCAAGTCTGACTGCAGAGGCACATACGCATCTCAGGAAAGTCCATTGTTGGAGGAGCAATATGTTAACTGCAGGGAACACCCATTTTCCTATAATGTCTAGGTTGACCCTCAATGTCCACGCTGCCTTCCCCTGTTCCTGCTGTCTGATTTTCTTTTAAATAGTAACTTTAAGCAAATGGCAAATAGATAATCTAACTGGGGTTATCATACATATGAACTGTGTTCCTGAATGGCAGAAGTCTAGCCTTAAGAATATAATATGCTCCATTCTATGGCATTTAGCCACTGTAGCTTCCTGTTTCTGCTGCCAATGAATACTTAGTCACTAAGGTCAAAAATCAGCATATGTCTTGCTACTTATATGTGCTTTCACATACTTATTCATCTATGTATTAGATATGTAGGAGAATGTGTGTGTGAAAGTGCATATAAGTAGAAAGCCATATCGTGGGGATGTCTTTACAAATCTTTATTTTGTTTGATATACATGCAAGTTGTGTAGTGAGTTGAACATTGGACTGTAACTCTGGAAATCAAGGTTCAAATCCCGGCTTGATCATGAAAACCCACTGGGTGACCTTGGGCAAATCACTCTCTCTCTCTCTGCCTCAAAGGATGGCAATTGCAAACCCCTTCTGAAGAAACCTGCCAAAAAAACCCATGAAAGGTTCACCTTGGGGTCACCATAAGCCGCAAATGACTTGAAGATACACATCAATAGCAAACACACATCTATGCACACTAGGCGTCAGTGATGTTGTAAAGCCAGAGCTGGAACAGTCAAAGCACTGAGACATATCAATTATCAGGGATGCTGATAGCTTGTGTTAGCTCTGCTCCCCATTTCCTGTGAGCTTATCGGCAGTCTTCACAGTAGCTGGGGTGGGATCAATTTTCTAAGAAACAACATGTTCTTCTGAGTTCTTCTTCTTGTCAAAATGTTAGGGACAGTTTGGCCGGGTACACACAGGCAGGGAAGCACCGTGGTGGCACCGATTCTAGGGTTCCAGAGTGTGCAGCAACTGCATGCTCTGGAACCCTAGTCTGTATGGACACTGGCATCATGGTGGCCTCCCATCCACATGGGGGCCGCCATGATGACAACGCTGCTGTACAGCGACCAGAAGTCACTGGCAGGAAGTGGTGTCATGGTGGTGCCTCTTCCTACATCGTTCCCCTGCGGTTTGATTGCTGCGGCAACTATGCACAGCAAAGATGAGCGGCGTTTCACCGCCACTGTGTACCAGGCTTTTATTAGTTAAAGGATGATAAACTTTGTAGCTTTACAAATGACCTCTTGTTGGAGATGAAAATAGAAAGTTTATTTACTGATATGCATAAACACACCTGCCTGCTGTGGTATATTGATTAGGTTTGGTTTTCCAATTTTGGTTTATCTTTTGGGATGTAGTGATGGGGACTGCCATTATGAGCAAAATTTACAATTGAACCACTGAAGTGTGTCTCTTGAAGAGACAATTGCTTGAAGATGATAATCTTGAAGAGAGAATTAAACTACATGTCACATTAAATAAGTCATGTGCACCTAAAGATTACTTTGTGAAAGTTCAAAAGTAAGTGTGTGTGATCCTCAACTGAGGCCCAGTAGACATGGGCAGTAAGCGGCTGCTGATACTAAGGTTCTGGAGTGTGCAGCAACTGCACACTTTGGAACCCTAGTCCGTACGGGTGGCAGCATCATGGCGGCATCCCGTCCACATGGGCGCCGCCATGATGATGCAGCCACCATTCAGCATCCGCATATCTGTGCCAGGAAGAGATATCATAAGGGCTGGGATGCAGCCTTTATGATGTCTCAGGAAGGAGCTGCATTTTGCAGCACCATTTTACAACGTATTGTTCCCACAGCCACCGCAAGGCCTTTGGAAAAATCCAGAGAAGGAAGGAGCCACCTCTTCCTCCTCATGGCTGTCGGGGTGTCAGGGGTCATGAAGCTGCATGGACACCCCTTTTCTTCTCTTTGGCCTGGAAAAATGCCAGATTGGGGCCACAGTTTGACCATCTGTTTACTGTGGCCCCAATCCGGCACTTCCAGGGGCAGCACAGACCCACCCCTTTCTGGAAGTTCTGTACAGCCCCTGAATTAAGATTAGTGTAGAAGCAAGGAAGTCTTAGATGCTATTGTCATTTATTTTTAAGCTAGCCCTCTTCACAACTGGATTTAAAAAGGATTTTACACACCAGGAGTAAGATTTGCACTAGTGAATTCTTCTTAAAGCACCCACATGAGTGGGTATTTTGAGATTAAGAACCATAATGTGGGGTAGGGAAGGTTTAAACCTCCCTCTCACACACTGGTCCAAAGCCAGACTGGGGCCATTTTTCATTACTTAACTTTTAAAAAATGATCTTTTGCTCTCCTTAACACAGCATGTATTTTGATCCTTGACTGCATTAAGCACAGTCCAGACAAAAGTAAATAAGTCATGGCCTAGTCCTGTTGAAAGCAATAAAGAAGAATGTGCACTGTACTCCTAGTGGGCTTGGGAAATATGTTCAATTGAATTTAGTAGTATTTATATTAATATAAATCATACTCATATATATACTCAAATAAGTGTGAGTATAGCCTTAGTTATCCTATGGCTAATTTAAATCCTGTTGCTGTGAGAGGGAATACGTTATGTTTAATTTTTGCGGGATTGAATCATTCTTGTTCTGTTTTCAGAGTCCAGGAGATCAGGAAAAGCTCATGTTGTACCAGCTGGAGCACCTGCAACAGCTAGTAACTGAACAGCAGAAAATCATTACACTCTACAATACAGGTACTGCAGAGAATGATAGCCACATGCATTCTTTCAGCAAAGTGCTATATTTCTTAGCATACTTTCAAAAGGCTATAAAAGTATTCACAGTTGTCTGGGTCATTATGACATGTTTTTTGGAAAGTGATTTCCTGCTGGAGCCCACTGGCAATACCTCTGCAATAATGAAATTCACTTTCTTGACTCTGAGGTCTCTCTGGTCCCTGATTTCTGCTACACAATGAAGGTTTAATAGATACTTTTTGGTTGTGGAATTCAAAGAATTACACAATTTCATAGAATTGAAAGAGACCTTGGATACCTTCTAGTACAATCTTTAGTTTATCCAATAACATTCAAACAATGATATCTTTATTGGGACAACCTAAATGCAAAATTACATGTTGCAAACTTTCAAAGTCACACTGGCTTCTTCATCAGGCACACAGGAGAAAGAAACTGAAGATGTTAGTCATAAACCTGCATTTTCTGTTTCTGGTCTTAGTCCAGATGATAGGGAGGGCTGTCTGCAGGCTGGCACCTCCCCCTTTGGCCATGTGGTCACTGGTAGATTTTCAAATTCAAGGAAATTGAATGTCCATTTGCAATTCAGAGAAGATGTTTCCTTGGAATGTCTCCTTCTTTTGTGAAGCCACAGGATCCTGTGTAGGTAGAGAACATTGAATTTCTCAAGAAGTCATGTTTTGCATCAGAAAAACTTTAGGTGGTGTAGTGTGCCAATCAGTGCCAATATAAAAAATTGCTTTACCTTTGTTGGAGGTGGAAAACTCAGATGGCAAAGTCTTTAGTTAGAAATACTACAACTGCAGCATCCCTAAAAGACGTTCCTCAAGCCTCCATTTAAATATCTAGAAGGAAGGAGAGACTGCCACCTCCTGTCATAACTTATGAGGCTGTCTTATTCCTCTACTGGACAACCTGTTACCATTTGAAAGTTTCCCCTAGTGCTTAGTGGAACTTTTCCCCCGCTATTCTGTTTTGCCCTTTGATGCAACAGAATGTCCCTTCTATCTTTGCTTGACTGCTGTTTGACAGGTATAATAATAATTAATTAATAATAATAAATAATTTGTTTTATTTATATACCGCTATTCCAAAGATCATAGCGGTGAACAGCAAGTAAGCTAATTAGCAAGTAAGCTAATTTGCCCCCAACAGTCTGGGTACTCATTTTAGCGACCTCGGAAGGATGCAAGCCTGAGTCGAGCTTGGGCCCTTTTGCTGGTCTTGAACTCGCAACCTTGTGGTCTTGAGTGAATGGCTGCAGTATAGGCATTTACCCACTGCGCCACCAGGGCTCCTTCATTGCATCTAAACATTGCATGTAAACATTGCATGTAAACATTCATTGTATCTAAACATTGCTATCATATCCTCCTTAACTTTTTCTTGTCCAGACAAAACATATCTGGCTCTTTCAAATTGTCTTCTTGGGACTTAATTTCCAGACTCTTAAATATCCATTTGCTATCCTTTACCATGTTAATTATTATTACTAGTTTTGTTCATTATTCCATGCTTTTAAGTTTCTCCATGTATTCCCCCCTACTTATTTGTCATGATTCCATTTATTTTAGGAGTGTCAGCTGCTTTGTTTCCTGCCCAACTCCCTCTGGAGAACTCTTTCCAAGATCTGAATAAAGGATTTTCACAAGCCAGTCTCAGAACAATCAAGCCAGCTTTACAGCAGTGGGCCACAAGAACCCTAGAAAACAGCAGATTTGTAGAAGTTTCAAAGGAACACTTTGAACCTGAAGAAACAGGTAATAAATATGAAGTGAAATATAAAGCAGGGATTGGGAACTGTAAAAGGGGCAGGGGCCAATTTTTGCCTTCTTCCCCCCACAGCAAGCTATGTTGGCATGCCAAAACCTCCACACCCCCTAAAATGTCTAGACAGTTTCACCCCAAACCTCCTAAACAGCTGAAAACTTTTGCAAAACCTGAAATCAACCCATTTGGCTAATAGAGATGGAACACATAGATTAAAGGCATGTAGCTAAGCTTGTCCCCTTATGCACATACATAGACTTGACTGGTGTCTGTGCAAATAAATGCTAGTGGCCATTTCTCATTTGTGAATTCCCTTACTTGAATTTGCAATGAAAACTCCAGGAAACTGAATGGAACTCAATACTTCTTAATGTTTTTTAATCAATTCAGACTAGGTTCTAATCAATTCACCTCATTTTTTAAAATTATTTTTTTGTGCATATAGGAGCAAACATGGAACCACTATGGCAAAGTGATGAAAGAGCTACAGAAAATTCTTGTGGACAACATCCCAAAGAAGAGGAAGATGCTGCAGCACAAGGTGATATTGGGGCCATTTCTGGACAGTGTTTGTGTGAAACTGTTTTTACATTTCTTCATTATTGGAATTACTGTTCCTTATACAGAAAATCCAGTTCATTGAATTGCTGTATTTTCTGTGCTCCTGTTGCTTCCCCATAAAAAATGGTTGATGACAGTTGAATTGTTAGCATAGCAAATGTAGATAAACAAGATGCTGTTGATACAGCTGGAAGTTTGCATTTTGAACAATATCTTGTTTTCTGATTGTGTTTAAAAACAAATAATGGAAGCATATTTGAAAAAGAGCTGATAACAAGACTTCACTTGTTCCAAATATTTGGCCTCCATGGAGGTGATCCAATGTGGTGTTGAGTTTTAACTAGCCTTCTCTTACCTTTGTATTCTTTGGAAAACAACAATTATCTGGATTGTGCAGTGTTTTGTGTGTGTGTGTGTGTGTGTGTGTGTGTGTGGAGACAGGGGGGGTATACCCCTCACCAAGGCCATGAGTAGAAATCCTATTGCTTTCTAGATATTAATGGATTGCAGCGCCTAACATTCATCACCATTGGCTAAAAGGAGTATACTGAAAACATCTCATGATTCACATTCTTGCTACATACTGTATCTTCAAGATATTTCTTGAAACAGTGAGATAGCTCACTCACATGAGTGTTGGTGTAACAGACCCCCCAACTTTACAAAATAAACCAGAGTATTGTGTTATTACACTTTGTGAGTTTTAGTGTATAAAGAAATGCCAAAAGTCTCAGGATTAAGTCTCCATTTGCCTCAAATTGGCATCTCCAGATTAAATAACCACCTCCCAACTCCATCTCAAGATCCAGGGATAACCTGCTAGTTTTCAAACTATAACAGTTTGTGTTTACTGATATAGGTGGTGCACTAGAACAGAAATGTAGTCATAACAACTACTTTAAAAAATCAGTATGTAGTTCCTTCTCATTGTACCTCTGTGTTAGTTTTCACTGCGATCATCTCTTCCTTTCAACATCATTTTCTTTCACTATGGAGCCAGGCATTGCAAAAAATAGCACTATACTGAATGTCATGTGGAATTACTTTTTAAATCCCAACTAAACACGTAGAAAACTATTGGTTCTCAGCACTGCTAAAAGGCAGGAGTGTGGAAGAACCTTTCATCCTTCAGTTTCAGAAGTTTATTGCACAGGCCCTAAAACGGGGCCGTTGTGTTACAAAATGTGCGCACGGAATGAGATGGGGCTAAGAACTGTATTTTACTGCACGAGGGAAAGCTGCCGGGCATTTCAATTGCGTCCTCCCTCTGTTCCAGAGGGTGCAATTTCTAAGAACTGTTCTAAAGCTTTCTCAGAAATCGCGCCCTCTGGAATGGAGGGAGGATGCGATTGGAACGCCCGGCGGCAGCGGTGGCATTCCCTTGTGCAGTAAAATACAGTTCTTAGCTCCATTCCATTCCATGCACACCCGTGTGCGCACATGTATTGTAATGCAACAGGTCCATTTTAGGGCCTGTGCGATAAACTTCACTGTGTCATATCCGAGCGGATTTCAGGAAAAGGGACACCAGCACTGCTTGGTTGTCCCACCCTATACCTGATGCTGAAGTTGGGCCAGTCTGCCACTATTAATTAGTTGCATTATATTGTTGTATGAAAACGGAATATATGATTTAAATTGTGAATTTTAAGCTTCAGAAGGAGACAGTGCAGTAGGTAGTGTGGAAAATAACTTTCTCATTAAACATTAGCAGATTCATTTAGATATGTGTGAATGAATGATATCAGTTCTCCTTGGAACATTAGTACTAGTCCTCACCCCACCATTTTTAAAAGAAAGTTAATTTATGTAGGAAAAACTATTTCCTTCCTTATTGAAGAACCTTGGCTTGAAAACCTGGCATCTATTACAGAAGAAAAAAAGGAACAACAAATAGATGAAAATGGGCCTCTTTCCTCTTTTGAACTGAGAATGAATACAAGGACTCACAATGATAGGTGAGAGCAAAATCAAATATTATGTACAGGCATAAAAATCAAGTTTTTATGGAATGGCTTTGAAACTGAGACTTGGTGCAAATATTCTTTATTAAGGGGAAAACACACTGTATTTATTCTCCATTTTGTCCAGGAGGGTATCTCATTTTATCTTCACAAGATGCATGTAGAATAGGTTTTGCTAACAGATGGTGAATAATCAAAGGTTATCCAATAGACTTCATGGCAAAGCCAAAATTTCAATATAGGACTTCAGAGTCCAAATCTAGAAGAGGGATAAGCGGTCCTGGGGCTGCAAGTTCCCATTCTTCAAGGTTGTTTTTTTCATCCTTGACCCTTCCATACTGCCCCTCCAGACATCCACCTTTTAAATAAGTTGCAAACTCTACAGCAAGCCCTCTACACCTGGGTAACATTAAATTGGCCCCTAGATCCATCACAGGTGTTAATCTCACTGTAGAATATGAACAGCATTTGTCCAAAATCAGAATTAAAAAATGATAAAAGCAGCCCTACAGAAAGGTGCTGAAAAATATGAGCTAATTAGATTTGATGCAGTGGGAACGTACCTTGCCCCAGGGAGTATCAGTATGTTGCCATTTCCCCTTCCAATCCTGATTACAGCACCTCAAGCATTACAACTTTATCACACACCTTTTTTTTGCCCGTTACGGGAACTGGAAGAAGACTCTCATGTACGCACGCGACCAGCCAAAAACGGATTTTATTGCATGCCAAAGCATCCTCCAAAAGGCCCCATTCCATCCTCCGGCGCCAAGGCGTCCCTGTTCAGTGCAGACGGGCACCATTTTCCACAGTTGGAAAACTTCCGACCAGAACAATTAGCACTTCTCAGCACTGAACCAGGATGGCTTGGCACTGGGGGACAGACCGGGGCCTTTTGGAGGATACTTTGGCATGCAATAAAATCTGTTTTTGGCTGGTCATGCACGCACACGAGAGTCCTCTTCCAGTTCCTGTAATGGGAAAAAAAAGGTGTGCGATAAAGTTCACAGTTATAACTAAATGTGTCAAATATTTGTGTTCAGGTCTGCTTTATTATTGCCCTAGGTCTAGCCAGCCTAGAACTGGAGAGAGACAACTCAAAGAGTCTGGTCAGGAGCAACTTAAAGTCAATATTAAAAAAAGAGAGCAGCAGCAACAGGTATTATTATCTATGATCTGTACTGATAACATGAACCAATTTTGGATGATCTTATTACTGACAAAAGCCAGCCATATCTTGCCAGTCTCTTTTTCATTTTGATAATAGGTGGTCTTGGAGATATCTCATCCACAGGGTTGCCATAAGTAGGGGCCAACTCAAGCACTCTCCAGAGAGTAGAAACATGAGGACTTTTCTGAGGCATTTTTCTCCATAGAGGAAATTGGTATCCCTCTCCCATGTTAACCCCTGCTTTGAATTATATACCCCATGCAGAGAACTCAGGTTTAAGATATCAAAGATATACTTACAATAAAATAAAATGGATCCAACTATTTCCTTTGAGGATGGATTTTGTCTACACAACAAGTTTTTTCTACATAGCAATTTTCCAAATTGCTGCCCTGGGTCATAAGATTGCATGTTCTCAGTGTTATTTACTATTAATTAAAAACCTGTCTGGACATTCCTGAAATTTTCTGGTGGTTATTCATACAGCTACTAACCAGGCCTGCCTCATCCTGGTTTCCAAAACCAGACAAGATCCAGTATGTTTGAATGGTACAGGTTATGAACTATATCCTATCGTTAGTCCCAATAGAGCAAACACATTAAATCAGTGGGGTTTGTGTAAGTGTTCATTCACTATTCCATAGTTGTTTCAATGGATCTTCTCCAATTATGATTACCAACAGAATTCAGGTTATTATATGTTGTTGTATGCTTTCATGTTGTTTCCTACTTATGGTGACCCTAAGGCAAGCCTGTCACAAAGTATTTTGGCAAGATTTGTTCAGAGTGGGTTTGCCCTTGCTTCCTCTGATACTGAGAGAGTTTAATTTGCCTAAGCTCACCCAGTTGGTTTCCGTGGTTGAGCAGGGATGCAAACCATGGTATCCAGAGTCATAGTCCAAAACTCAAACCACTGTGCCATGCTGGTTGTCTGGTCATTATATTTGATGTTGTGTGCCTTCAAGTCATTTCCGAATTATGGCAACCCTAAGGCAAACCTATCATGGGGTTTTCTTGGCAAGATTTGTTCAGAGGGGGTTTGCCATTGCCTTCTCCTGAGGCTGAGAACATGTGACTTGCCCAAGGTCACTCAGTAGATTTCATGGCTGAGCAGGAATCAAATCTTGGTTTCCAGAGTCATAGTCCAGTGCTCAAACCGCTACCATGCTGGATCTCTGGCCATTATATATCATGACATTATTCTATCACTAAATTACTTGCAGATCTCCTATGACACTAAAGAGACAGCTCAAAAATCATTCTTGAAATGTGGACAAGGCACTGCAAAGCTTGAAAGAAACAGAGAGAACCTTGGCAAAAAGCCAACCAAACCTCTTGGAAGAGTCAGCTTAGATTGTCAAAATAATTTCTCTTCACCTTTTGAAAGAGATAGAGGAAAGCTATCTGGCAAACATTCACAATCGAAAAGGCAGCTTAGCAGCCCCACAGTTCTTTTCCTGGGTGATAAAAATACAAATTGTGTCATCTCCAAATATGATATAAAAACTGACCTTAATAATCATGAGTGTATCTCAAAAGGAAGAAAAGGCAACAGTTACATTGGGGATCATGATGACGAAGAGACAGAAGATGAAAAAGAACCCTGCATATCTTCTCAGATCAACTGGTCCAAATGTTCACACCAATGTCCTGAACAAATAAGTGAACTTAAGGCACAGGTGACTGAGAAAATAGAAGCCACATGTTCCGTGTGTGAATCCTATCCTAATGTTCTTGAGAACAGACCCATAGATCCTAAGGTTCCATTGTGGCTTATGAAGGACATAGAGGGCAATGTCTCACAGCAAGTAGATGGGGGGTCCATGTATGCCTCACCAGATGTCTTAGAACTTCACAATGGAGAAAACAACCAAACCATTCAAGAGAATCAAATCTCTGGAATCCAAGTTTTTGAAGGACTCAACAGGATTAAGCAGTGTAAAACTGAATATTGTTTTGCTGGGGAAGAAAGCCCAGAGATCCAAGAAGAAATTAGCCCTGGCTTTAAGAAAGTCAATGATCAAATAGTAAAAGTTACACCTGAATCAGATAGAAAACAGATGACCACAACTACTGATTCACAGAAGAAACATCATAACAGTGCAGCCACTGCTGACACACGGGAAGGAAAACCCTTCTCCAGTGACTCAGTATACACATCTACTGAAAGTGAAGATGAATCTAAATCCCATTGCTCTCAGTATCCCATCCTTAGAGCAGCTAACACAGGCAAAAGCATAGATCATTCTGATGCTGACTATGCCACAGATGAGCCTAGTGGAACAGAAGATTATTCACTGAAAAGCCTGCTTCCCAAGAGGTCTGGTGGACAACAACCAACAGGACAACAGAAAGTCTCCATTATCACAAGCAGTGGCAGCAGCAGCAGCAGTGAATCAAGGGCCAGAGATAAGATTCCCTTTCCCATTAGAAAATCTCCCTTTCATTGTTTGCAAGCTGCAACAGGAGAAAGAGAGCCTGAAAAAGGGAGCAAAGGTACGGCCAGCAATTATGGCACAGAATTTAATATGCAGCCTCATTCCTTGACAACCGATCTTGTGACTAGCCTCTTCCCTATGTTCAAGAGGAAAGCAAATCTGGACAGTAAGAGAACTACACTAGGTAAGAAGTGTAATAGGTAAGAAATATTTCCCAACTCCTAGGTGGGGAAAGTGCAGTCTGTGGCTTTCATGTTGTTCCCAGGGTCCTAGTATTTCTGAATGTTTTTGAAAAAGATTTTTTTGCCCCCAAATACCCTTGAACAATCACTACTGTTAGGTCACTTCCTGCTGAGAAAATACCTCTGTTGTGCCCAGAATGGCACAGAGAAGGGGAAAGCATGATGAAATTCCCTTGTCCACATCTCTGGGGGCACTGAGAGCCTTCTCAGGACAAAAAAAAAACCATTTTGGGGGAGCATGGGATCGTGCATGGGAAAAAGGTAGTTCTCCAGTGTCCCTTGGGCATCTAATGATGTCCCAACTCTGCTCTATTTCAATCATCATTTTAAATGAACACTGACTAATCACAACATATTAACATCAATATTTTTGTAGAGGAAACTCAAAAAAGGCACATGAGCAAGTTAGAAGAATGTGAGCCGGACATTCCAGTACATCGCAGAGAAACTTCTCTGTTAGCCCAAATGAAAGAAGAACAAACAAAAGCAATGGATTTTCTCAGGTATGAAAGTAATGTAGTTATAAAATCTACAGTGCTATATAAATAAAGCATAATAATAATAATAACTGGATATGATCTGTTGCAGCAATTTGACATGAATAACAACAATAATATTATTTATTATCCATATAGTTGATTTATTGCTCAAATCCAGTGGGTGTCCATGGGCAAGTCACATTCTCTCGACCTCAGAGGAAGGCAACAAATGAACAAACATTGGCACAAAACCCCTGTGATAGGGTCACCATATGTCAGAAGCAACTTGAAGACACAAAACCACAAATTTCTCAAAAGCCTCTGCATATATACATGTGTACAGATAGAGAAGATAAAACAAAATATTAAAGTGTGTGTTAACCTACAGGCTAAGTTTATTCAGCCTAGAATTAATCACATACCTAAAGCCCCATTAAATCAGATGTAACCATATTGTAACCATAATTCAAGAGGAATATTGACAATGTCCAGTGGAGGGCAACCAAAATGGTAAAAAGTCTGGAAACCATGCCCTATGTGAAGAGTGGATTAGATAGCTGGTATGTTTAGCCTGGGGAAGAGAAGTTTAAGGGTTGACATGATAGCCATGTTTAAATATTTGAAGGGATGTCATATTCAAGAAGGTGAAAGCTTGTTTCTGCTGCTCCCAAAACTAGGACACAGAACAATGGATTCAAACTGCAGGAAGAAATTCCACTTAAACATTAAGAAATAATAATAATAATAATAATAATAATAATAATAATAATAATAATAATAATAATAATAATAATAATAATAAAATTTATTTGTATCCCGCCCCTCTGAGAACAATCGGGGTGGCTAACAAAGTTTAAAATACAAAACATATAAAATCCCTGGTACCCTCCCCTCCTTAAAAAAGTATTAAATCCAATGCAATATTTAAAAAACAGAACAAAAAACAACAAACAAACAAACAAACATACAAGTTAAAAACTGACCAGAAGGTCAGCAACATCACACCAGCAAACAATCAGTGGGAGCAGCAGTAACTTTTCCAGACATTTTTCTAAGGCCGGGTTCTCTATTCTGGGAAGCCCTGCCGGAAGAGATCCGTCTTAACAGCTTTTTAAAAGCTGTCTAAGGATGTAAGTAGACGGATCTCATCCAGCAGGCCATTCCACAGTCTGGGGGCGATGATGGAAAATGCCCTCTGGGAGGTAGTCGAAAGCCTAGATTTTCGTAGGCCTCTCCCAGAGGAGCGGAGTGCACGGGGAGGATTGTAGGGGAGAAGGCGGTCCCGAAGATAGTTTGGACCCAAGCCATTGTACTGGGTCCGGAAGCTAATGGGCAGCCAGTGGAGGGACTTTAGAACCAGGGTAATATGGTCCCTCCTGGATGTTCCAGAAATTACAGAAAGACTTCCTGACAGTAAGAGCTGCAATTGTGCAACTGCTCTGGGAGCAATGTTTTGTACCTGGGGATTTGTATTATTATAAGGTCATTCACAGGTTTCTAAACACAGCACCAGAGGAGCACCGTAACACCACACGCCTTGTGGTGTGGTACGTGACATCACGCCGCCATGAGGGCAGAGTCAGAGCATGCGTCATGTGGATGCCACACCTCAACTCCACCCCTAGGCCGGTCTTAATGGCCAGTCTGCACAGCCCCTAGGTAAAATGCATTAGCTTGTCAATATTCATTTATATCCATTCATATAATTGAAATGCAGCTTGTATATATGTAAGGAAATAACTGGGATAGCAGTTGAAAATGGTGCACAGGGTATAATGTGCTTAGCCCATTCCATTTGGGTCATCTTTCTGATCAAAATCAGGGATCCATAATAGGGATAGAAGAAATATTCAGAAATATTCAAAAACAGATAGAATAATGTGTTTTTCTAGTATAAAGAAACCCTGATGAGAAGAACTCTGGACTAAACAGAGCATTCATAGGATGGAACTTATTCTGAGAAAATTTTGTTTTGCACAGAAAAGAATGTTTTCTGCATAGGAAACAGCATTTTCAGTGTAGAAAATGATATTTCTATGCAGGAATATTATTCCCTTTGCAAAAAAAAAAAATTCCTTTGAAGAAAATGCTGTAATTGAGTCTTAATGAATGCCAAATTCACATGTGGGCGATTCACCCAGAAAATAGCATTTTCAGGTCAGGAAGCATTTTCTGCACAGAAAATAATATTTCCACACAGGAATATTATTTTCTTCACAGAAAATGCAGTTTCCTGTGCAAAACAACCACATACAAATTTTACGCAGAATAAGTCCCAAATTGTGACAAGGTCTTGAAAACTCTGTAGTTTTTGACTTTCTAAGCATGAAGAAAATTGCTAAAATTACATATTGCTTCCCTCGAGAAGGAATCTAGTCCACAATAGCTTTCCTGCTTGTGTTCTTGCATCTTTCATTGCATGGCTGAGAAAATATCAGCAATAGTAGCATATTGATATGGGAAGTAGAAAGCATTCCCTGTCACACACCTCACCAACCACCTGCTGCTGTGATCACATTCAGAGCCCTCTACAGCTTCATTCAGCAGAACATCTGACATACATGTGGTATTCCTACTTTTTAAAAATCACCAACTAGTTTATTTTTCAACAGAAGACAAATAAGACAGTTTGATGCCTTTGGACCTCAGAAGTCACATCCTGCGCAAGAGTGCAAGAGGGACAAAGCTCTGAAACTGCAGAAAGAAAATGTAGAGGCTGAGAAATGCACCGTCATAATTAAAGAGGAGGGAGAAGCAGGGGAAATACAAGTAAGTGCCATTATGTGCTACAGCACTGCTATGGTCGTTAATTTTTTTGAATGAGTGTGGAGCTGGTTGTTGGGCAGTTTCCAACTGATCAATATGAGGACATTTTGGAGTAAAGTCCTGAAATGAAACAGAAGTAAGGGATGAAATAGCTTGACACTTAGAAGCCTGAAATTGCAGTGAGGTGCTTTTTCTAGTTTCTCTGGCCTCTCCCCACTTTAACTTTTTTAAAGCTACTGGTTTCTGTGAAGCTCTGTCGATCACTACTGCTCTTGTCCTGACAAAAGGCATTCAGTTTAAAAATTCCTTTCTGAGAAAGAAAGACACAAACAGGGGAGGATGGTGGTAGTGGTGGCAGAGAATGAGCAGCAGCTGTCCATTGTGTTGTGTGACTTCAAACTGCTTCTTGAGGTAAGCCAAAGGAATAAATACACTTTTAAAAAGCAACGGAAAGGGAGAGCTCTGCCACTTCAGAAGTGAATGAAGATTCCCTTTGAATTACAGCACTCCTAGGACTGTGTGGCATGTACTCTTTAAAGCTCTCCTTTTCACACAATAATCCCTCCCCCTAGTTTCCCATAGGGTCCAAACAGTCAGGCCAAAATAAAGCTGCTCCAGGTCACTTTGGAGATATGCTGTTTAAATGATGCATGCGCCCTAAGAGGTCAGAAACCGCACCAAAGCCACACTCCAGTCCTAAGGTCTGGACTGCAGCTTTGGTGCAGCTTCTGGCCTCTTAAGATGTGTGTGTCATTTAAACAGCATACCTCCAAAGTGACCCGAAACAGCTTTATTTTGACCTATCTGTTCAGTCCCTGAGGTAGGATAAATCCTGTAGAAAAGCATTCTTTATTTGTTTTTCCCCTCCTCTGTTCAGTTTTAGTTGTGTTTGTTTTGGAGATTTTCGTAAACTATATGTTTTAAGGCTCAGCTTTACTGAATTTCTTTTCTCTAGCCACTTCTTTTTGAGACACCAATCCTCTGTGCTTGCCAGGGCTATGCAGTGCCATAGGCAACAACATAGGTGTTATATAATGCGGAAACTCGGACTGAGAAACTATGATTGGCTCAAGGCAACCACACAGGTGTTATATTATGCACAAGCTGGGATCTGATCTGATCTATAAAATGCATTGTGCAAAGATGTATGTACACAGAGTTCAAAAACAAAAAGTATAAACTTTCATTGGATCTGAGAAAAAACTGTAATTCTGAGCAAGTCTGATAAAGGCAGACCTTGATTTTAGAATAAAGTCTTATGTGATACTATATTTAAGGTTAATTGTTCTGTGTATTCACACAGAGTCTTATATTTCTTGAGTTGGATCCCCCCCCCTTTCAAACTTTTGTAATGCCAATACAAAAATCCCAGGGTTTCTCTGCTTAAAATAGTAGTTCTGTGTGTTCTTCATTAGTAACTTTTGGCCTCTTGTTATCTGGCTATATCTTTTTGACCACACTGATGTGACCCAGCCACATGTTTCCTGGTTTCCATCTGTGAAATGTTGGAGGGTTTGCAAGTGTTGATCCCATGGCATTTTACTTTTTAGGGTGCTGTGGAAATGGTGCCATACCTAAAAACCAAAATGAGGTGCATAATACCCCAAGCCAACTAAGTTATTTGAGCATATGAGGCAGAAAGCCCCTCAATTACCTTTCTTATCTCTAATAACAATGTAGCTAGCAATAATATAAAATAAATAATTAACAATTTGCTACCTTTCCAGGACTTTGCCCAATAGTAGAAAAGGCTCTGTAGTGTTGCTTCTTTACCCATGGAAATGACAAAGGGTCTATATGAAATCAGGAGAGAGATTAATATTAATGATCCTGACAGAAATGGTATCCTTGTTCTCCTCCTCCTCATTCTTTTATCTTTAAAAAGATCTTCTGTCTTTTTTATGATAGATGTTAAGGCAGCAAATAGCAGGGCTGCAGGAGGAATTCAGAAGAAATGAGACCCAGTGGCATGCTGCCCATGATAAGTTAAGATGTCAGGTTGAAGCACTTACCAAGCAGAATTTGGAACTTCAAAATGAACTTGGAGTCTCCGAGCATCAGAAGACAGAAACAGAAAGAAACTATGGAGCTATGGATTTTCTTCCCAGAAAAGCAGAAACACCGGTATGATATATAAATAGGCTTGTTGTTTGTATTTGGCTTCTTGGCTTTCATCCTCATGTCTCTTTATGAGGAAGGGCTGGAGCTGTTTTGATCCAGGCACCCTACTCTCAAAATATTCCACTCATAGGGAAGATTACACTTCTGGCATATTGCTTTTCCTTTTCCTCATATGGATGGAGAAAGTCAGAGCAGCTTTGACTTTCTTCTGGCTCATTCTTGCACTGGTCCATCTATCTGGGGGTGGGAGGAGATACTGGGGCTTCCCAGGCTTGAAAAGTGGAATTATAGCAGGATAGCAGCATCTGTGACTTTACCTTATCACATAGTGCTATGTCTGTCCAGTAGCTGGTCTGTAGTTCATCTGCTGCCGGAGTGTTAAATTTCATTGATGGGCAAAATTGTAAATTGCCCCCCAGTTGCATTGCTTTTACACTGTTGAGTGAATGTGATAAGTTCCTCCCAAAGCAATTCTGATCTGCAGTCATGTGGTGCAAGTCAGTGTGATTCTATTCCTCTGCTCTTCTCCCTCTCCCTCACTAAAAGTATAGTGTCTAAATCAGGGGTAGGCAACCTTTTTGACCTGGTGGCCGGGTTGCTGTCCCTCAGACAACTGGGGGGCCGAAGCCAAAATACTGGGGGGGGGGCACATGCTGGGGGTGGAGCTTCCACCCCGTGGGGCGGAGCCGCAAGCCGGGGGTGGAGCTTCCACCCTCTGGGGGGTGAGGCTTTCTCTGCTCCCTTTCCCGACCTCCAGCTGTCTGAGAGACAGCTAGGAGTGGGGGGGGGATTGGGAGAGGGGGTGACAGGCGCACGCCTGCTCCTCCTGCCCTTCCTTGGCCCCCAGCTGCCTCTCAGAGACAGCTGGGGACCAGTAAGGGCCCGTGAGGGGCAGGAGCAACAGGCGTGCGGCCCCTGCTCCTTTCCTCAGGGCTTTGCCAGGCCTGAGGTGTCATAGAATCATAGAATCATAGAGTTGGAAGAGACCCCCAAGGGCCATCCAGTCCAACCCCCTGCCATGCAGGAAATCCAAATCAAAGCATCCCCTACAGATGCTTTATCCATTCATATTAATTGAAATGCAGCTTGTTATATGTAAGGAAATAACTGGGATAGCAGTTGAAGTGGTGCACAGGGTATAATGTGCTTAGCCCATTCCATTTGGGTCATCTTTCTGATCAAATCAGGGATCCATAATAGGGATAGAAGAAATATTCAGAAATATTCAAAAACAGATAGAATAATGTGTTTTTTAGTATAAAGAAACCCTGATGAGAAGAACTCTGGACTAAACGAGCATTCTAGGATGGAACTTATTCTGAGAAAATTTTGTTTTGCACAGAAAAGAATGTTTTCTGCATAGGAACGCATTTTCAGTGTGAAAATGATATTTCTATGCAGGAATATTATTTCCTTTGCAAAAAAAAATTTCCTTTGAAGAAAATGCTGTAATTGAGTCTTAATGAATGCCAAATTACCGTGGGCGATTACCCCAGAAAATAGCATTTTCAGGTCAGGAAGCATTTTCTGCACAGAAATAATATTTCCACACAGGAATATTATTTTCTTCACAGAAAATGCAGTTTCCTGTGCAAAACAACCACATACAAAATTTACGCAGAATAAGTCCCAAATTTGTGACAAAGGTCTTGAAAACTCTGTAGTTTTGACTTTCTAAGCATGAAGAAAATTGCTAAAATTACATATTGCTTCCCTCGAGAAGGAATCTAGTCCACAAACTTTCCTGCTTGTGTTCTTGCATCTTTCATGGCTGGAAATATCAGCACATAGTAGCATATTGATATGGGAAGTAGTAGAAAGCCTTCCTGTCACACACCTCACCAACCACCTGCTGCTGTGATCACATTCAGAGCCCTCTACAGCTTCATTCAGCAGAACATCTGACATACATGTGGTATTCCTACTTTTTAAAAATCACCAACTAGTTTATTTTTCAACAAGACAAAATAAGACAGTTTGATGCCTTTGGACCTCAGAAGTCACATCCTGCGCAAGAGTGCAAGAAGACACAGCTCTGAAACTGCAGAAGAAGAAATGTAGAGGCTGAGAAATGCACCGTCATAATTAAGAGGAGGGAGAGCAGGGGAAATCAAGTAAGTGCCATTATGTGCTACAGCACTGCTATGGTCGTTAATTTTTTGAATGAGTGTGGAGCTGGTTGTTGGGCAGTTTCCAACTGATCAATATGAGGACATTTTGGAGTAAGTCCTGAAATGAAAAGAAGTAAGGGTGAAATAGCTTTGACACTTAGAAGCCTGAAATTGCAGTGAGTGCTTTTTCTAGTTTCTCTGGCCTCTCCCCACTTTAACTTTTTTAAGCTACTGGTTTCTGTGAAGCTCTGTCGATCACTACTGCTCTTGTCCTGACAAAAGGCATTCAGTTTAAAAATTCCTTTTGAGAAGAAAGACACACAAACAGGGAGGATGGTGGGTAGTGGTGGCAGAGAATGAGCAGCAGCTGTCCATTGTGTTGTGTGACTTCAAACTGCTTCTTGAGGTAAGCCAAAGGAATAAATACACTTT
Source organism: Sceloporus undulatus (assembly GCF_019175285.1). Lineage (NCBI taxonomy): Eukaryota > Metazoa > Chordata > Lepidosauria > Squamata > Phrynosomatidae > Sceloporus > Sceloporus undulatus. The sequence continues at coordinate 74,975,147 of NC_056522.1, read as the reverse complement.
TAAAAAGCAACGGAAAGGGAGAGCTCTGCCACTTCAGAGGGAATGAAGATCCCTTTGAATTACAAGCACTCCTAGGACTGTGTGCATGTACTCTTTAAGCTCTCATTTTCACACCATAATCCCTCCCCCTAGTTTCCCATAGGGTCCAAACAGTCAGGCCAAAATAAAGCTGCTCCCGGTCACTTTGGAGATATGCTGTTTAAATGATGCATGCGCCTAAGAGGTCAGAAGCCGCACCAAAGCCACACTCCATCCTAAGGTCTGGACTGCAGCTTTGGTGCAGCTTCTGGCCTCTTAAGATGTGGTGTGTCATTTAAACAGCATACCTCCAAAGTGACCTGAAACAGCTTTATTTTGACCTATCTGTTCAGTCCCTGAGGTAGGATAATCCTGTAGAAAAGCATTCTTTATTTGTTTTTCCCCTCCTCTGTTCAGTTGTTGTGTTGTTTTGGAGATTTTCATAAACTATAGTTTTAAGGCTCAGCTTTACTGAATTTCTTTTCTCTAGCCACTTCTTTTTGAGACACCAATCCTCTGTGCTTGCCAGGGCTATGCAGTGCAACAACATAGGTGTTATAATGCGGAAACTGGGACTGAGAAACTATGATTGGCTCAAGGCCACCACACAGGTGTATATTATGCACAAGCTGGGATCTGATCTGATCTATAAAAGCATTGTGCAAAGATGTATGTACACAAATTCAAAAAACAAAAGTATAAACTTTCATTGGATCTGAGAAAAAAACTGTAATTCTGAGCAAGTCTGATAAAGGCAGACCTTGATTTTGAATAAAGTCTTATGTGATACTATATTTAAGGTTAATTGTTCTGTGTATTCACACCGAGTCTTATATTTCTTGAGTTGGATTCCCCCCCCCCCTTTCAAACTTTTGTAATGCCAATACACAAATCCAGGGTTTCTCTGCTTAAATAGTAGTTCTGTGTGTTCTTCATTAGTAACTTTTGGCCTCTTGTTATCTGGCTATATCTTTTTTACCACACTGATGTGACCCAGCCACATGTTTCCTTGTTCCATCTGGTGAAATGTTGAGGGTTTGCAAGTGTTGATCCCATGGCATTTTACTTTTTAGGGTGCTGTGGAAATGGTGCCATACCTAAAAACCAAATGAGGTGGCATAATACCCCAACCAACTGTTATTGAGCATATGAGGCAGAAAGCCCTCAATTACCTTTCTTATCTCTAATAACAATGTAGCTAGCAATATATAAATAAATAATTAACAATTTGCTACCTTTCCAGGACTTTGCCCAATAGTAGAAAAGGCTCTGTAGTGTTGCTTCTTTACCCTGGAAATGACAAAGGGTCTATATGAAATCAGGAGAGAGTTATATTAGATCCTGACAGAAATGGTATCCTTGTTCTTCTCCTCCTCATTCTTTTATCTTTAAAAAGATCTTCTGTCTTTTTTACGATAGATGTTAAGGCAGCAAATAGCAGGGCTGCAGGAGGAATTCAGAAGAAATGAGACCCAGTGGCATGCTGCCCATGATAAGTTAAGATGTCAGGTCGAAGCACTTACCAAGCAGAATTGGAACTTCAAATGAACTTGGGTCTCCGAGCATCAGAAGACAGAAACAGAAAGAAACTATGGAGCTATGGATTTTTCTTCCCAGAAAAGCAGAAACACCGGTATGATATGTAAATAGGCTTGTTGTTTGTATTTGGCTTCTTGGCTTTCATCCCCATGTCTCTTTATGAGGAAGGGCTGGAGCTGTTTTGATCCACGGCACCCTACTCTCAAATATTCCACTCCTAGGGAAGATTACACTTCTGGCATATTGCTTTTCCTTTCCTCTATTGATGGAGAAAGTCAGAGCAGCTTTGACTTTCTTCTGGCTCATTCTTGCACTGGTCCATCTATGGGGGTGGGGGAGATACTGGGGCTTCCCAGGCTTGAAAAGTGGAATTATAGCAGGATGCAGCATCTGTGCTTTACCTTATCACATAGTGCTATGTCTGTCCAGTAGCTGGTCTGTAGTTCATCTGCTGCCGGAGTGTTAAATTTCATTGATGGGCAAATTGTAAATTGCCCCGCAGTGCATTGCTTTTACACTGTTGAGTGAATGTGATTAGTTCCTCCCAAAGCCATTCTGATCTGCAGTCATGTGGTGCAAATCAGTGTGATTCTATTCCTGCTTTTCTCCTCTCCTCACTAAAAGTATAGTGTCTAAATCAGGGGTAGGCAACCTTTTTGACCTGGTGGCCGGGTTGCTGTCCCTCCAGACAACTGGGGGGCCGAAGCCAAATTCTGGGGGGTGCATGCTGGGGGTGGGCTTCCACCCCGTGGGGCGGAGCCGCCTGCCGGGGTGGAGCTTCCACCCTCTGGGGGGTGAGGCTTTCTCTGCTCCCTTTCCCGACCTCCAGCTGTCTGAGAGACAGCTAGGAGTGGGGGGGGGGGATTGGGGAGGGGGGTGACAGGCGCACGCCTGCTCCTCCTGCCCTTCCTTGGCCCCCAGCTGCCTCTCAGAGCAGCTGGGACCAGTAAGGCCCGTGAGGGGCAGGAGCAACAGGCGCGCGGCCCCTCCCTTTCCTCAGGGCTTTGCAGGCCTGAGGTGTAATGAATCATAGAATCATAGAGTTGGAAGAGACCCCCAAGGGCCATCCAGTCCAACCCCCTGCCATGGGAAATCCAAATCAAAGCATCCCCAACAGAGTGCCATCCCGCCTCCGTTTGAAGACCTCCAAGGAAGGAGACTCCACTACACTCTGAAGGAGTGTGTTCCACTGTTGAACAGCCCTTACTGTCAGGAGTTCCTCCTAATGTTGAGGTGGAATCTCGTTTCCTGTAGCTTGCATCCATTGTTCCGGGTCTTGTTCTCTGGAGCAGCAGAAAAACAAGCTTGCTCCCTCCTCAATATGACATTCTTTCAAATATTTAAACCGGGCTATCATATCACCTCTTAACCTTCTCTTCTCCAAGCTAAAACAGCCCCGCTCCCTGAGTCGTTCCTCATAGGGCAAGGTTTCCAGACCTTTCACCCTTTTAGTCGCCGTCTTCTGGACACGCTCCAGTTTCTCAATGTATTTTTTGAATTGTGGTGCCCAGAAACTGGACACAATATTCCAGGTGGGGCCTGACCAGGCAGAATCAGTGGCTATTACTTCTCTTGATCTGGACACTATACTTTTATTGATGCAGCCTAAAATCTCATTGGCCTTTTTAGCTGCCGCATCCACTGTTGACTCATGTTCAACTTGTGGCCTACCTGGCTCCCAGATCCCTTTCACACGTACTTTCATTCAGCAATGTGTCTCCCATCCTATATCTGTGCATTTCATTTTTCTGCCTAAGTGCAGTACCTTACATTTCTCTGTGTTGAATTTCATTTTGTTAGCTTTGGGCCAGCTTTCTAGTCTATTCAGGTCATTTTGAATCTTGATCCTGTCTCTGGAGTATTATCTATTCCTCCTAATTTGGTGTCATCTGCAAATTTGATAAGTATGCTCCCAATTCTGTCATCCAGGTCATTGATAAAGTGTTGAATAACACTGGGCCCAGGACAATAACACTGGGCCTCCGAAGGACACCTCAGGTCTGCCGAAGCCCTGTGGGGAGGCGGAGGAGGATGAGGCCGGTGGCCCCTGCTCCTTTCCTCAGGCCTGAGGTGTCCTCCGAAGAACACCTTGGGTCTGCCGAAGCTCCGTGGGGCCAGAGGAGAGGGCCGGCGGCCCCTGCTCCTTTCCTCGGGGCTTTGCCAGGCCTGAGGTGTCCTCCGAAGGACACCTCCGGTCTGCGAAGCCCTGCAGGGAGGGGAGGCGTGTGCCCGCCCTCTCCTCCTCGGTCCCTTCCTTTGGCCGAACGGGCTCCGAGGGGCTCTTTCGCCGAAGGGGAGAGAGGCCAAAGGGAAGGGCTTGGCACCCGTCCCAGGCCCTTCCCTTCGGCTCTTCCCTTTGGCCCAAAGGGTCCAAGAGGCCCTTTCGGCCGAGGGGAGGGAGGCCGGGGGTAGGGCTTGGGCACCCATCCCAGGCTCTTCCCTTCGGCCAAAAGGGCTCAAGGGGCCCTTTTGGCCGAGGGAAGGGCTTGGGCAGGCTGCCTCTGGGCTCCTTCATGGCCCTTGCAGCCCCAGGCCTCTCTGTCCAGAGGAGGCCTGGG
>NC_056522.1:74797439-74971007 GCF_019175285.1 Sceloporus undulatus | reverse complement strand
TGCATGGGCCGTGATGGAGCCCTGGAGTGGCAGGCTGCCTCCACGGGCTCCTTCTCGGCCTCTGCGGAGGCTTAGGCCTCCACAGAGGCCGAGAAGGAGGGAGGCCGCCACCGCCGGCGGTCTCCTACAGGCCCGCTGCAGCCCCTGGAGCCCCACGGAAGGGCTCCGGCGACTGCAGCAGGCCTCCTACAGGCCTGCCACCATTTTTCTTCAAAAATGGCGGCGAAGTCTCGCGCGACCTTTCTTATCCTGCCCTGCGACGGGAAAGGTTACATGAGACTTCGGCTGCCATTTTTGAAGAAAAATGGCACCCGGAGCGGCGTGGAAGTGGGGGCGGCAATCGGTGGCAGGACCGGGCTGGTGCCGGTCCAAAGGCCTTGCTGGGCCAGATCTGGCCCGCGGGCCGGGGGTTGCCGACCCCTGGTCTAAATCAATGGAAGTAACAGTGCCACTCTATAACACTTTGGTCAGGCCTCACCTCGAATACCGTGTCCAGTTCTGAGTATCACAATTCAAAAAGCATGTTGAGAAGCTGGAGTGTATCCAGAGGAGGGCGACCAAAATGGTGAAGGGTCTGGAAACGAGGCCTTACGATGAGTAACAGAGAGTTAGGTATGTTTAGCATGGAGAAGAGAGGGTTAAGAGGTGATATGACAGTGCTGTTTAAGTATTTGAAGGGGTGTCACATTGAGGATGGAGCAAGCTTGTTTTCTACTGCACCAGAGAATAGGACATGGAACAATGGGTGCAAACTACAGGAAAGGAGATTCCACCTCAACATTAGGAGGAAAGTCCTGACAGTAAGAGCTGGTTGACAGTGGAACACATGCTCCCTCAGAGTGTGGTGGAATCTCATCCTTTGGAGGCTTTTAAACAGAGGCTGGATGGCCATCTGTTGGGGGTGATTTGATTATTGTTAATGCTATTAATTGCTCATTATTGTCATATTGCTGACACTTCTTGCTGAGCTGTTTTAACTGATGTTATTCCAGTTAAATGTTTTATTGTTATTATTTTGTATTGATGGGAGGGAGGGTAGAAGGGTGGGGTTTTTCGGGGACTGCTTCCTTATTATTATTATTATTATTATTATTATTATTATTTTGTGACTCTGTATTTGAAATTTTCCTTGCTGTTACCCGCCTCAATCTTCAAACTGGAGAAGCGGGATACAAATAAATAAATAAATATATTATTATTATTATTATTATCTATTAAGTCTTTTATTCATCATATTAATCATTCTATTAATCATTTTATTGATTGCATGGCAAGGGGTTGAACTCGCTGGCCCTTGTGATCTCTTCTTACTCTAGGATTTTATGATTCCTAAGCAGGCTGTTTTTCTTTTTTAAAATGGCTTTTCTTTCTTTCTTTCTGCCTAATAATTGCCATTATTGCATGACTGCACTAAAAATAAAAATAAATAGAGACTGAGAGGCATGTTGGTAAGGGGATAGGGTAGGGACAGAAATGGCACCATCACGCTTCTGAAGAGCTGTCCCCAACATGGTATGTGTTCATTTTCTAGAGTAATGTAAACATGGGTTCTTATGAGCCTGGTGTTATAAAGTCCTCAGAGAAGAAACAGGCTGAGATGGTAATCATGAGCATGTAAATTTGAACAGGAACCCAGAATTTGAAATGTTAGCTTTAAAAATGCATTATGTTAATTGTTTTTGAGCTCCAAAGGTTAATTCAATATTGTTAATGCTAATAAGTCTTTTATTCATCATGTTAATCATTCTATTAATCATTCTATTGATTGTTACTTTTTAAATAAACCATAAAGAGTTCAAAAACCAGAACTCCTTTTCCAGGCAAAATTGTACTGGTCTGCACATCCAAATTCTGTTCACAAAAAACTTTCCAGAGCTGCAAATCTGAGCAGGAAAACCTTTACAGATTTTAATAGCTCCTATTCTCCTATCTCTGATCACAAATCAAAGATAATGTCACAAGAATAATGAAAAAATGAATCAAAATACACTAATTGTTGTATAAAAATAATACAATAATAATTAAAGCAAATGTGAAAATATTTCCCTTGTTATTGAATATTCCCTAATATTAACATACCATGTTATTTTTAAAGAACTACTTCAAAGCTCTGCAGGGCCTATGGGAACAGTCCTATCTTGAAAAAGTGAGGTGGCTGCCTCAGGGAGCAGCTGTAGAGAGCTATATAGTAAAGGTTGCAGTGGTGCTACATGAGCTGCTTCATTGTTTCTGAGGGTGCATTTATGCTGTAGAAATAATGCAGTTGGACATCACTTTAAAGGCTGTAGCTCCATCCTATGGAATCCTGAGATCTGTAGTTTTACATGATCTTCAGCCTTCCCTGTCAAAGAGTGCTGGTTCTGTTGGTGTAATATGCCTTCAAACAACAGAAAAATACTTTGATTGACTAAATGATGACTCACACCCTACATTCTATATTAGTGGACCAGGAGACTGGTTACATGTTAGTTGACAATTGGAATGTTTGGTTGGTTGTGAGCTATTGTTGGAGCAGCAGGTTATTGCTGTGAATTACTGTGTTTTAGTTTCTAGCTGTGAAGCAGAATTTGAAGTTGATTGAAAGTCAGAGAGAAGTGTGTGTGTGTATGCATGCTGTTTTATATTGTACGTATTGTAACTGAAGATAAAAACCTCCAGGGATTTGGTTGAATCAACAGTCTGTGATGGTTTCTTTTAAGCGTGAAAAGTGGTCAGTGCACTGCCAATACCAATAGCTGGATTTTTTTGTTTGTATACTCTGCTGTGTACATTGTTTTGATTGTAGCTGGGTGATTTTTACCCAGACTGCTCTGGGAGTTGGTCTTTGTCCCAATTTAATATACAAGCTAACAGGTTCCTCACAAAACTATAAATCCCAGGATACTGTAGGATGGAGCCATGGCAGTTAGTGTCAAACTGCATTATATCTACTGTACAGTGTAGATGCACCCTGAGTTACTCTACTGCCCTCCAGAGCAGTGGAAGAAGTTATCTTGTCACCAGTGTTGAGATAAAATTCAGCTGTCAGTCCAATCAGTTTTTGTACATGGATCTGGGCAGGAGTGGGGAGGCAATATCTTGTCCCTTTCCTCAGGTGGCAGCAAAATATTTTGGGCCAGCATTGTAAAGAAATGTTCAGTCTTGTGGATGTGTGGTCCTCCATTTCCTGGAAAGAAATGACTAAGGCCCTTGTAGCCTTAATGTTGTTTACTTTTGCGTACATTCAACATTTTTTATTATTATTACTGTGCCATCATTTCTTCAACAGGTCTCAGCAGCTATTTTGCATGGGGCATCATCCCAAGAGAATCTGGAAGAAGGACCACTTAAGAGTAGCCACAAACATCTCAGCAATGTGCATACAGGAAGGAAGACACCACTGGATGAATTTGTTCCTGGAGATAAAAAACCAAAGGTAAAACATGCAAGCTCCTGATGGATAAAAATAATTTTTAAAATGCTTTCAACAAATTGGAGGTGTTGTTGTTTTATACTGACCAAAAACAGTATGAGCACACTAGGGCCCCAAACAGACAGGCAAAAAGAAGTGGTTTCAGGCTGCTTTGGGAGTGTGGCATTTATATGATGCATGCCCTGGAAGTGGCTTGAAATTGCACTGTGCCTGCTCTAAGGGGAGGGAGGGAGCCAGACTAAAAACCCTGCATATAAATATTGGTCCCAAAGAAGCACTCCATCCTAACCCTAACCCTAACCCTAAAGCGATTTATAAATGCACCGGTGCTGGTGCACATTTAAAAACGATGGAGCCAGCGATCGGGGTCGCAATGCAAAAAGGGAAAATGTGACACCTCCAATGGCTGTAAGTACAACATACAGAACCAGACAGTTCAATACAGGGCATGGGTGCAGGTGGGGTAAAGGGGACATGTAGAGGGGGCATGATTGTACATTGCCAGTGTCTTACTGGACACATCTCTGCCCCAATGCCCTGTCCCGGTGCAGGGTCGCAGGTGCAACTGTGTGACCAACCAAAGGGGGAGGGATGGCATCTAAGTGGCAGGCAGTTGCCAGCAGTGTGTTACTGTGACTGTACATGGATGGTGATGGCGGGGAAGTTTCTTTTTTTTTAAAAAAAATACCCAGCAGCATGGCTTGACACCACACTGTGCGGTCATGGCATGCACAAGTGAGCCTCCTTGGGAACAGGAAGTACTGTCAGCGGGGGTTAAGCCCACTCTTGGAAGAAGCAGCTTTGGGCTGCTCTGTCCTGGTTGTCTACTTCACCCCTAGGTGACCTTAGGTGAAGCAAGCCAATTTTTCTCATCTTTGGCTCCTCCATATTAAATATTGAAGATAGTACCATTGACTTACCTTAGACTGTAAGAACTTTATTATCTAGTTATAAGACTTTCAAGGGTGCTGTGAGGATTACAGTTAGATAGTGAAGTGGTCTGAGCACTTCAGTGGACCATAGAAGTATTAATTAAATTAATCCTTCTAAATACTTAAAATACTGACACATTTGAAGTTGTTAAGCATTTAGTTTCTGGTGGTTTCTCCACTAATAAGACCACAAAAATCAGTATCATCAAAATGTTTCAATGTCTGATAGGCAACAAGAAGTGCACTCCAGAGGTCTGACTCACTGAAATCTGCAACAGGAGACCAAAGAGTGAAGAGCCCATCTAAAGTCCTTCGTAGCAGAAGTGCGATGCCCACAGGTCGGAGGACACCTCATCAAATGCCATCTGAAGTTCACAATGTAATGATTAGCTTTGATTCTTTAGTATTTATAGTTAACTTGTCTTTGCAAGGTAGTTTTGCAGAAAAGAATCAATTTCCAGGAAGTTACAGTTTTTGAAGAATACTTGGAGAGGAAATGTTTTTTTTCATGCAGCATTTGCATATTTTAAGCTCATTTGCAGGCTGAATTTAAGTGATTTGTCACATAATGTCTTTTAATGGGAAAATGAATATTTCCTCCTAAAGTCATTGTGAATTTAAGGTTCTGGAGAGAGAATGCCTTTGATATTCTTTGGGACTGCAGCCGCAATGCATTTTGCTATTTTTGAGGCATGTTTTTAAATTACCCCTCTCCCCCATTTCTGCTGAAGTATTGAAAGGGTGTAGAAGCAACAACAGCAAGCTGTATGTTCTTCAAAAATGAGGGAAAAGCAAGGGGCATTTTAAACTGTAATTATCAGGGTTGGGTAGGGGTGAAACTGTAATTCAGGTTAAGGGAAAGTAAAATGGGAATGTGGTATTGTCCAGTGAGGCTGGATGAGCCCTACAACTATTTCACAACTGCTCTTTACCTGAAATCTCATTTGCTGTGGCTTTTGACCATTATTTTATGACATAAACCCCTTGTAGACTTTTTGAGAGTTGTGGCCATTTTTATACGGCCATCAAGCATCCTAGGGCTTTTGAGTTAGTAGAATTGCATTTATGTCTTGGGGAAAGTCTGAGGAAGAGATTATGAACTTTGACTATTATTTCCAGCTGTTTGTTTATCTGACAAAAAATCTTTTCCATGGAAGAAGACATTAATATGATCCATACAATGACCAAGGCCCTATTCATTGCCTGAAAAACCCACAAAAAACCAAGCCTGTTCATTGCTGGTGGAGCACTCCTTCACCATACTTATGGAGTGGCAACATTCCAGGGTCATTCTCAGTTGTGGGTGGATGGAGCTGTGCCCACACGTTGGGCTGGTCAAATAGGGAACTGCTTGCATAAAGTGATAATAGATACTTCCTTACACAGATGTGTAAAGAGTTCAGCCACAAGGTTGTGGCTAATATCTCTGTTTATAAAAAATAAGATTTTCCTGTTGCTTTTGGGTCAATGCAGAAATGGGGGAAGCATTTTTTGTCTAATTTTTTATATTCCCAAAGGTTTCAAGCAATAAAAAATGGGCAGGTAAGAGTATTGTGTCTTCACTGAAATTTTTGCACTTTATTGTAGAGTTTATCTCAGCTGGCTCATCAGCAGCAACCAAGTGATGGAAAAAAATCAGTGTTGTCTGCATCTAACCTGAATGCACTTAGGGATGCAAGTCCATCTTTATATGTGAAAGGTAAAATATGTGGAAACAATAAGCTTCTATTGATAGGAGAAAACAAATTACTGTACTCTTGCTCAGAATATGTCTGTTTAATGTACACAAAAATAAACAGCATTAAGGCTATAAGGGCCTTAGATTCTCTTGGGATGATGCCCCATGCAAAATAGCTGCTGAGACCTGTTGAAGAAATGATGGCACAGTAATAATAATAAGAACAAGGGTATGGGTTTCAGAAAGCAAGCCTTGAATCACCTGTGCTTTAGGATGTGTGTCCCTGACAGTTTTGTAATCTAGAAATATTTTAATCTTTCTAGGCACATACTGTTCCACTTCTGGTAGTTCAGAAGATACAGCTTTTTTAAACAGCCAAAATAATGACTCTTTACATTCTGCAAACTTGAGCAATGTGGAAATAAAGGTAAAACATAATATTATGTATGGAGAACATGCCCAAAATCCTACATTCAAAAGTTTATGGGGGGAAAAATAGAAGATATGACTCATTTTCTTTTACTCAAAAATGAAACTTTCTGCCTTTTAATGTAGGAGGCCTCTTAGACCAGAGCCAACTCTATAGTTAAGCAGAATAAGGGTAGGAAGATGTCTGAGGAAGCAAATGCTGGGGGTCTAAATGTGGCCCTTCCGGTTGTTGTTGCTTTCCTTGTTCTTCTCCAGCTTTTCTCTTTCTTGGAGGACAGAGCAGTATGCACCACACAACCTGTGTTGGACCTCCTAAATTAGACTGCAACCTCTGGTGTAGTCCCATTGCCTGTACTGAAGTAAACTTGATAGATGTTCATTGATTTCTGTGCAAGGAATCAGAATAGAACATCACTTTGTATTCTGTCTCAGGCAGCAAATGCTTTGGATTAGCTCTGCTTTAAACTCAATTTGGATGACTTCAGATTGCTGTTAACATCTCCACAGGTGAAAGACAATATCCACTGTGAAAGGCCTCAGAGGTCTAAGAAGCCCTCTGAACAGGTGGCTTCTATGACTGACTCCAGAAGAAACAGTATATTCTCAAATAGCAGAAAGACACCAGCAGAAAATAGTCCTGTTTTTGTGGATGCTGTTTTTGTGGATGCTGGAGGAAAGGTTTGGTCTCTCAACAAACTGTCTCTCTGACATTTTTCCACCTAAGATTTCTGTGGTCCATTCCACATCCCTTACATTTTGTCCTATTGGCTGGGACAAAAAAGATACCCATTGGCAAAATACAATAGTTGGGGGAGGGTAATTTTTGTCCCAGCAGTTTTATTTGTACAAAACAACAACTATGCATGGCAATTGGGTGAAACTTGGAGGATACTGTTTATAACTCTACAGGTGATATTGTCATAAAATGCCCACCCTATATATTAAACTCTTTGTGTTCTTGAACACAACATGACTCTATAAATAGTGGTCTAAATTGTCCCATTTAACTGCATGAGGCTAAGGCATTATCTTCAATGTGATCTATTTTGAAACTGAACAACACAGATAGTAGGGCAGAATAGAATCTTGTTTTAATGTAAAAAAAAAAAAAAGGGGGGGGGAGGGAATGACCTAACAGTCTTCTTGCATGAAGTATCACAGCTCTTATGCCAGGTTTTATAGGGGATAACACTTTACAGAAAGATATATGTGAATAAATCCAAGTTTGATTGTTGACTGATGTTTGATTGTTGATAGATTTCCCCTTTGAAACCAATATTGTCCAGAAGGGCATCATTATATAATGAAAGCCAGGAGGATGGGAAAGTGAAAGAAAAAATAGAGTATCCAGATGGAAAGGTAAGAAATTTTAGATGAATATAAAAAAATAGATAAGCTATACCAAATGAGAAATAAGCTGAAACTTTGGATGTCAAGATATGCTCTTTCAATGGAAGAACGGGAACATAGCACTGAGGTCTCTAGAGTACAGCATTGTATTTTTCTCTCTTGTCTTCACAGCACTTTCACCCATTCACCTAATCTATTCTTGAGGCTGACATTAACTGCATTTAACATTATTCAGAATTCTTTCACTGAGAAATTAGGACTGAAGCTGTTGAGCAGACCTTTCCCAAGAATGAACATGACTAGTCCTGTTGCCAGTCAGTTGTTTAACTCTTTTCTGAAGGTGACATGTGTATCTGCCTAAACCTTTGCCTGCCTACGTCATCTTTGCTTGAAATGCCTTCGCCATCCCTGGCTGTATTGCTAAACTTAAGACTCAAAATATATTTTTTTCTGGGCCAGTATACAGTATATTTTACGTCCTGCACCATAAAGTTGTTATTTTGAATGAAGACATCTTATATGAATATGGTATGTAGTTAGCTTTAGCATGATGTCGATAAGCCTGATACCTACAAGTCACACAAGGAAGCTAGCATGTGTACACAGCCTTAATGGGCAAGGTTTCATGTGTGTGCTAATAAGACAGCTGGCTTGATGTGACACACGCATCCATGGCAGAAAATGTTCACCAGGGCTGTACTTCCCATCTGCTCATTTAGAGACTTGGATGATTTCCCAGGAGCTCTGTGTATGGAACAAAGCTAGTGTCCTGTGGAGCCAGAATGCATGTGATGAGGGCCACATTATGCCAAAATACAAGTGCTGCAAGCATATGTCTCTGCCATATGGTAATTCAGTGAAGTGCAGCTTGCAACACTCTTTGTAGAATTAGAAGTATCCAGGGAGATGAAGATTTTGCTGATCTGTGACAGAATTTTTAATGCAATTTGGCTAATTATGAATCTTAAATCAGCATAAATGAATGGTGGAAGGATGCCTGTCATACTGTGAGGCCTTTAAAGGGATCATGTGACTGCTCTTTACATTTTTTCTGAAAGATACTTCCAGGACAGATTATACTCTTGCCTTTACCAGGGGATGGTTCTTTTTTAAAATACCTACATTGACCCATGGATAAGTTGACCCAGATTTTTTGGGTCAATTTTTTGACTAAAATGTCTAGACTTATACATGAGAATATACAGTAATTTCACAGGTTCAACAACTGAGGTGAAAAGCATGTAACACAGGCCTATATTAAGCCCTCCTCAAGTTGTGTTCTTAGGCCATATCAGCACTACAAAACTTTATTAGATCTGTAGCATTTTTACAACTGTTTAACTGTAATGATTGTCCTTAGAATTCAGATGAAGGTTCTGAGAATTCTTTATATGACATTCTTTGATCTCTTCACAATATTATTGTTCCTAGTTTGAGATCAGTGTAAATTAGGTGTTTAATAATCATTTGAGCATTTGATGCACATATGAACAGCTTTGATCAAATTATTGAGGCCCTGTCAGCATGGGCCAAAAATATGTCTTCCCCCATTCCCATGGCAATCATTCCAGATGACACAGGTCCCTATCCCTGGTTATAGTGGGAGCTGTCTAGATGTCATCCGCACTGAACCAGACATATACCTCCCTTTAAAATGGATTAATAAAAGTCACTTTTTGCTCCAGATCTTCTAGGAAAACCCAAAGCCCTCTGAAGTGATGCCAAGCAGCAATTTACAACGTATTACACTTTGCCAACTGCTGCTGGCACAAGTCTCTCCCTCTCAGGTCAGACAGAGGCACCCAGCCATGTGATTGACACTAGGCCCTTTGTTCCTGACCTCAGAAGGACCAACTCAGGCCACCAGCAGCAGTGGTAAGTGGCACAGAAAGATGCATGTGTGAACATCTGCTCAGTGTCACTCTGGAGTGCCAGGTAATGGGGGGGGGGGGACGTCAGGGCTGCCCCTGGAATATTATGGCCCATGCTGACATGGCCTGAGACAAGAGATCTCTTGTCCTTCTCTTCAGAACTGAAGGCACTACCTGTATAATGATGCCATCTGTCATGGATTATAGAAGCTAAACTTTAACCAGGGCCAGCTGAAGACATTTTGCTGTTTGAGGCAAAGAATGACATCACTTCCACTCTCTAGTCCTCATATATATGCTGGATAGAGTAGAAGTGAATTATTTCTTTAACAGTGGCTATCACACCTGAAGAAGCAGGGTAATTCAGCACACACAATTCTGCTGTCCAAAAGAAGGGAACAGAAAAGAGTTCAGAACAGCTGGGAGGCTGCAATATTGAAAACTGGAGACAGCTCCTGTATCTTTAGTGGTTGTTAAAAGACTGAATTTCAGCAGAATTGCTTGTTACCTGGTTGTGTTACAAACAACATTTGCTGAAATTTTGTCTTATATACAACACTCAAAGGTATAAGAGATGCCTCCAGTTCCCACTCTGGCAACTATATTTTGAGTAGAAACATTATTTTCTGTGCAGAAAAAAAGCTGTTTTCTGTGCAAAACTCCATGTCTGAATTTTGCAGAGAATAAGTCTCCAACTACAACATTTTCTGCATGGGCACAACATTTTCTGTGCAGAAAATTAAATTTCTGCTAATAAATACTATTTTTCATCCAAAAAAATGTTGTTTTCTATGTAAACAACTAAGTCCTGAAATTGTGACTAGTCTTTGAAAATGGCAGTTTTCAAATACTTCCTTGCATCAGGAAGAAAAAAGCTAAAATAAAGCTCTACATGGTTTGGGCCCAAGTTACTTGAGGGACTGCATCTCGCCATATAATCCGCCCTGCACACTCGGAAAAACCGGGAAGAACTTGCTGGAAATTCCACCTTCTAAATATGTTATTACTTCCCAGATGGCCTTCTCAGTAGCGGCCCCACAAATCTGGAATAGCTATCTTAGGGACCGCCTCCTCCCGTACAATCCTCCCCGCGCTCTCCGGTCCTCTGGGAGGAACTTACTGCAGCCTCTAAAATCTAGGCTTGCGGCAACCTCCCAGAGGGCGTTCTCTGCTGTCGCCCCCAAACTCTGGAACGACCTGCCAGATGAGATCCGTCAGATAACATCATTAGACAGCTTTAAAAAAGCGGTCAAGACGGATCTTTTCCGGCAGGCCTTTCCAGATTAACCATCCCGGCCCAGGTTCCCAGGTTCCCTGATTCCCTCATTCCTCCCGTGGCCCCATCTTAGTGATGGTTGAGGATCAACAGAGGGATATCAGGGTTTTTAGTTTTAACTGCTGTTTTTATGCTTGATATTGTGTTTTTAATATGTTATACTGTTTAATACTGTCTTAAGGGGGGGAGGGATAAAGTGTTTTTAATTGTCATATTTTATATTTTACTGTTGTTAACCGCCCGGATTGGTTTGCCAGAGGGTGGTATACAAATTATTATTATTATTATTGTTATTATTATTATTATTATTCCTGACGAGCTCCGTCTTATCACCCCTCTGGAAACATTTAAAAAGAGGCTTAAAACCTTCCTCTTCTGTCAAGCCTTCCCCCCTGGAAAATGAAGTCGTGTACTCTGATCTCATTGACTCTCTACCTCACCCTATTGATTGATTGAATGATTGTTTTTAGATTGTATATTGTATTTAGTGCTCTTGGTTTTATCTGTTTTATGATGTGTTTTGTAATTGGTTTTAAACTCTATGTAAACTGCTTTGATCTTTTTGGAAAAGCGGTATATAAATAAAATTTATTATTATTATTATTATTATTATTATTAAAATAACCAATTGCTTCCTTCAAGAAGAAAGGTGAAAAATTACATCCCTAGTGTTACACAATCAGTATTGTGTCCCCTGTTCATAGGATGTCTTCAGATGTCATGGAGAGCAGCATCTCATTGTGACACTGAAGCTGGATTAAACATATGGCAGCTAATGTATGTGGAATGAAGAAGTAATGCCTTGTTCCCTTTGTTTCAGACACATAAAATGTCTTGAGTTGGTCCTGATTCTCAATTTTGGGATGAACATTAAGCTGCTTTAACACCTCTAGTCTGTATTTGCCTCTCTAGATTTAATCTTGTAAAATATGATGAAATTGTTATAGGCAAGCTTTGGCAAGAATTAAGACTAAATCTTCTGGATATCACAACTTTGCTTGAAGTATTGTGGAGATTCATGAAAGTAGCATTTGGTATTTCTTATCCATTTCCTATGTACTGAACATCTGTCTGTCTGTCTGTCTGTCTGTCTATCTATCTATCTATCTATCTATCTATCTATCTATCTATCTATCTTTATTAATTTCCAGTAAAATAAAATAAACATATGTCTTTCTTTTAAAGGTGAAACAGGTATTCATGGATGGACGCAGAATTACTACTTATCCGAATGGCACAAAAATGGAGATTAGTAGTGATGAAAGGACAACTGTTGTTACTTTTTACAATGGCGATATCAAGAAGATCTTGCCAGATCAGAGAGTGGTGTGTTCACTTATTTGTTTCTTCTTGCTTTAAAGCCAAAACTTTTAACTGCTCTAATGAAGAGTGACTTGGGTTCTAAATAGAATAATTTGGAGCAAAAGAGAAGTGAACATTTAGCCGTGCTTTGGACTGAGCTAGTCTCTTTTCAGTGACCATTAGCAAGGTTTTGTATTTTTTAAAGTAAAGGAAATGTCAAAGTAGCTTAATCTCTTTATCTCAAATGCCTTTCAGAGGCTGCCTATCATCTGCTAGACATGGGAAGAAGCAAAGACTGTTCATACTATTTCATTGTGACCCCTTAATATCTCACACAGTGTCCCTGCCACATATGTATACATAAGGCACATAACTATATACAGGTTGAATCTCCCTTATCCAAAATGCTTGGTACCAGAAGTGTTTTGGATTTTGGAATACTTTTATTTGTATTCAGGCATATAATGAGAACCTTTGGAGGTGGGATTCAGGGCTAAACACATAATTTATTTATGTTTCATATACACCTTATACATATGGTTTGATGGTAATTTTTTACAATTTTTTAAATAACTTTGTGCATGAAACAAAGTGCACTGAACTATCAGAAAGCAAAGGTGTCACTATTTCAGACACCCATGACAAAAGTTTTGTTTTTTGGAATATTTTGGATTTTGCCATTCCACATAAGGGAAACTCAACCTATATAAAAAGGAGAGGGGCATGACAAACATGCCACAGTATGTTGGTCAGAGTGTCAGTCTTTGTAGGATCCAGCTCAAGGGAGACTATTTCTGTTTGTTTCCTGCATAGGATACTGTATTCAGCACATAGTTGTTAATCTTCGCAAGGGCACCAAAACCCTTCACACTTCCTGAAGGTGTTTTTCAGATTTAAAAAACCAGTTCCTGCAATGAACTTTTCAATGAAAAGCATATGCACTTAAATTAATTAAAGCAAATGTACAAAATGCAAGGATGTACAGTATACTCCCCTTCCTCACGTTTTTTGCTTTATGACACACCTGTAGTGTAGAAACAGAAGTATTTATTTATACACCATAGTTTGTCAGTAATCAGGAGTAAAAAGGTGCTTTTATTTAAAAATGAAAGATGAAATGTTTTACACAATCAAGGTTTTTTGCCTCTCCAATACCAATTCTATACTTATGCAGTGTTGTTGAGCAATATACAAAATCCTGTGTATGAGGAAGGACAGGGGTCTACAACAGGAGGTGGGGGAATGTTAGTGGAAATTTCTTCCAGAGCTGATGGGCACTGCAGGGTCCAAGTGATGTTATCAGTTCTCACTCCAACTAGTAGAAGGGTGAAGCACCTGATATATATATATATATATATATATATATATATGGTCATTTTAGCGTTGTTGAACAAAGTGGAGTGGTAAGGTTGGCAGGTTGCTATCACTTTGTGGTCTGGCTTTGCATCCCTCTGCTAAAAAAACAAAAATTGTATGATTTCTCCCCTCTCTTACCCCGCTACACAAGCATGTTGATTTCAAAAGTCCTCTGGTGTGCATTTTTCAAAGTGCTGGTGTTGCACTGTTTCTCTTCATATCTCCTCTGGACCACACAGAAATTGATAACTACATCAGGAAATTGTGCATCCCACACAGCCAGATTTCATGCATTGTTTTGTGTCACAGAATGTCCTAAGTTAAGGGGAAATGTCTTACAGCTGTTTGAATGTTGTGACTAAGATATATGGGGGAAATGGTGGACAATGGAAACTTCTCCATTCTTCTTGCAGGTTTATTATTATGCTGATGCACAAACAACCAGAACAATTTTCCCAGATGGTTTGGAAGTGCTGCAGTTTCCTAATAAACAGATTGGTATGCAAAAAGTGATTCTTTGTTGTTGGTGTTGGTGTTGGTGGTGGGGGTGGGGGTACACTTAGTGTTGCCAGGTTTTCCAAACAGCAATAATGGACAGTTGAAATTCATGATGTATGGGGTTGACAATCAGGAAGTAGCTATAAACAAGTTAATGTTCTAGCTAAATAAAAAGTGAAAGTATTGATTTTAATTAGCCAAATGTTGCTCTGTAAAATGAACATGTTGTCCACATTCATAAATTACATGATACATACATTTTTATCTTGATGAAAGGCCTACACTCAAAAATATGGATTTTTTTTGACATCTTGTTTAGCCTATATAAAAGGAAAAGTTTTCCATTCTCAATAGGTCCTATAAGGGGCCAAATTTCCAGCCCTCAAATACAGGGTACCCCTTGCAATGAGGGGCACTTGGCAACCTTACTACACTTATAGATAATATTTTAAATTGGCTTTTCCTTCTTTAGTGGATGAATAATTAAGAGAAGGGCAAAACATAGAAATCCTGAAATAAGAAACTAACATATTTCTGTTACATTTACACACTGCACACTGAAATAGACCTTATAAACCTGTGTTGAAATCCAAACCAAGCCAAGAAGCATACTGAAATGTACTGATGAAGTTTGCATATATCGCATTACAAGACAGAGGGGAAATGCATATTGCTGTCCAGCGGAAGTTTCCAGGATAGTTTGCAATGTGCATATCATAAATAACTGATTGACATTCTTACACAGTTAATGGCATTGCCTCAGCCTTATATGATTGGATTATTTCCCCAGTTTGGGTGCCTTCATCATCATTTTCACTTTGTTGTTTTTGCTGCTGTGTGCCTTCAAGTCATCTCCAACATATGGTGACCCTAAGGCTAGCACAGGGTTTTCTTTTCAATATTTGTTCAGAGAGTTTTGCTTATGCCTTCCTGTGAAGTTGAGAAAGTGTGACTTGCCGAAGGTCATTCAATGGGTTTTCATAGCCAAGCAGGGATTTGAACCCTGGTCTCCAGATTCATACAAAAAAACCCAATATCATGCTAAATAATTGTTAGTACTGTAATATGCCTTCCAGTCAACTCCAAGATATTGTTACCTTTTCACAAGGTTTTCTTGGCTAGTTTCATTCAGAGGACATTTGCCATTGTCTTCGTATATGGTTGAGAGTGTGTGTGTTGCAGTGGATTTCCATGGCTGAACGGGGGTTAGAACCCTGGTTTCCTGAAATGCTAGTCCAGCATTCAAATCACTGTACTACACTGGACATCATGTCATATTATATTACAGATTATTTTATATCATAATTACTTCAATCATTTTTTATTTTATATAATGTCATGTTTTCAGCTACAATCTATTTTTGTAAACCCTTGTCCTAAAATGTGGACCCTGCAGTAGAGAACTGAAGTGATTAGCACATTTAGGGCTATTTAAAGGTGCCAAATTTCTTTATAAGAAGGCTCTATGAAAGAAACAGTAGGCAGCCTGTGTGTAGGCTGTTAAATATTAGGATTATGCATGTGTATATTTTATGTACACCATTCACACATTGAAAAGTCATAGCCAGCCATTTTACTAAGGATAGTTATTTGTTATTTGTTGTCAAGTTGACTTTGAGTCATGGCAACTTTATGAATGAGAGTCTTCCAAAAGCCCAATCCTCAATTGTCCTGCTCTGGTCTTATACAGTAAACCCAGGGCTGTGACATCCTTGACTGAATCAATTCAGCAGTAATGCAGTCTCATCTTTTCCTACTGCCTTCCATTTTATAGAGCATTATTGTCTTTTCCACTGAGTCACATCATCTTGTCATATGTCCAAAGCATAACAGTCTAAGTTTAGTGATGTTCTTTTCTACAGAAAAGTATCATCCTGATGGTACTGAAGAAATTGTGTTTCCAGACCAGACAGTGAAACGCCGCTATGATCGGGGTCTTGAGGAAACTGTTTTTCCAGATGGTACAGTTGTCAAAGTAGAAAAGTAAGTAATACATGGGGATGTGGATCAAAGAGTGAAAAGAGGGAATTATTTGTTAAAAGGTTGTTTCAGCAAAGTCTTTACCACAGCTTGGTAAAGTGACTTTTTGAACTAAAATTCCCAGAATCTCTTATTTGCTTGGGTATTCCAAGTTGTAGTCTCAATACTGTTCAGACTGAGGAATCTGATATACCTCAGCAAAGGAAACATGGGTGCAATTGTTTTCTGCAGCCTGCTGCTGCAAATTTTCCTTTGCCAGGATTCCATTTCAGGACAAAATGAAAAGCAAGCTTGTAGGCAACAGCAAATGTTTCCTGCATCCTTGCAAAGACTAATTTGTATTTACTTACAGATAAAAGTTTTCTTTTGTTTCCCACTGGGAAAATGTTTCCCACTTTATTAGGAAAGTAGTGCTCCTACGTGTAAAATCAGGAGTGATTCTTTCACATGCTGATTTGCTCCTTGTGAAAGAGCTTGTGAAAGTTACTTCTTTGGACTATAGGTGCCAGTACTTCCTAGCCAGTATGACTGCTGGGAGATTCAATGAGTTATAGTAAAAAAATAATAATAATAACTTTCCCAGCACTGCTCCTGAAACAGGTAGACTGAACCTGCTTTCACTGTAGTGATGATGGAGACCAATTGCTATACATGATTAGGGAAGGAAGAGACGGAGGTTGATCAGCAGCCATATACCTGCTTATGAATCAACTGGTTATGAGTGGCCTTTTCTGCTATTCTCCTCCGTATGTTAAAGAATTTTTGGGTTTTTTGTTTTTGTTTTCATTGAGTTGAGCATTTTAACATTCTTTCTCCTTCTCCTCTTCTCCCTTCATTTTTTTCTCATAAGCAACCACACAAACAGTTTTTGAATTACAGGGTTGTAAAATTGAATTGTTCCATATTGTGGATATTGTGAAATATCAAAGTTAACAAGTAGGATACAATTCCAAAAATACATAAAATTACTTGAAGAATAAATTCTGCTGTTGCTGTTGTGTGTGTGTCCCACATTTGTTAAAATAAAAAGTACTTTACTTTAATGACAATAGAACAAAATGACACCTTTGCAACATGCTTAGTATTAAAACTGTTATTTCTTTAAAAATAACAACTGTATAAGCAACAACATTCATCAGCCTGAACATCAGAAATAGAGGGAACATTGACCTGGGCCTGCAATGGGATGCCAGGTGGGGAGATGTTGTTGTATTGTATATGCTCCAACTAGGCCAGGAAGCACAATGTCATTTTAAGTGCAAATGCACTCTATCAGCATTCCATGTGTTGGTAGTCAGTGCTGAGGACAAATGAATATGTTACAGTTACAAAACATTTGACCTCAGAGTTTACCATGGCAAATTATAAAGAGTGTTCTGAGGAGTAAATTCACTGAGGAGTAAATTCACTGAGTTTATAATGCGTTAGAGCACCTATTTGCTACAAAAATACTAAAGCAGGAGGGCAGTAATTTCTACTGGCCCTCTCTACATCATCTGTGAATTCCTGCTTTAGACCGTCAATTGCTTTTGATCTGTAGGATTGTAGGAGCATATGCCCTGTGCAGTTACATACTCTCTCAAGCTTTCCAATTTAGCCACTGCCAGAACAAGACATTTGTCTGGGTGGATAGCTTGTTTTAATATAGTTATTCTTATGTGTAAAGTGTCTGAAGTTTGGTGGTCTTGTGGAATGAACAAGACTCTTTGGACACTAGTGCTTTAAAGTTTAATGGTTTGTTTATTGCGTTACAGAAATGGAGTTAAAACTATCCAGTTTCGCAGTGGTCAAAAGGAGATACACACTGCTGTGTCTACAAGAAGAGAGTACCCTGATGGTACTGTAAAGACTTTTTATTCTAATGGCCAGCAGGAAGCCAAGTACTCTTCAGGGCATGTTCAATTCAAAGATGAAAAGAGGACCATCCTCCTGGATAAGAAATGACTCATCCTTCTGGCTGGTGTTTCTTAATGTCATGTCATATAGTTTCATGTCATGTAATTTATTTCTGTGCCATATTTTGGACAAAAAGTGAAAAAGCTTATCAGTAACATGTTTTTTAAAAGTCAGAGACATGTATTTTCACAGTTAAGAAACAATAAGCACAGCTGCCATAATAGCTTGATGACTGGTGAAAATCATCTATTGGAAGAAACAAAAGAAAGACATTGCATGACTTTCTTGCACCGAATTCTTACCAGCCATTGAATTCTGTTTAGAATTCCCATCTGAGCCACTTCCCAATAGTGTAGAGCATCTCCAATGATGAGATGTAATGGAGATCCTCCTTGTAAATTTCATCATACAGGCAGTCTTGTATGTCCATAAGAAATTCATCAGAGACTTTGGACCAAGCCATTTAAGGGCCTTAAAGAACAAACCTAGCACTCTAAATTGCACCTAGAAACAAATCAGGGACCAGTGTATCCTAGGTGCATAGGAGTAAAATGCTTCATACAATGGTTAGGCATGGTCTTTGAAGCAGTTTTCTGCACCACACACTCTTCAGATGTAGCCTTGTGTAGAATGCACTACAGTAGAACAACCTAGACATGATGAAAACATGTGGCCAGATGTGATTTCTCCACAAAGTGTGGCAATTGGCATACCAGCCAAAACTGTGTGAAAACACACCTGGTCACAACAGCTAATTTGGGTCCATCCACAACCTCATAATGATTTTCAAAGTTGATGCAACCTATGAGATCAGCAGTAAAAACTATCCCCTTCACTGTCCAATAGATGTCCTATCTAAATAAATAAAAAATAAAAACTTTATTTATATACCGCCCTTCGAAACATCAGGGCGGTTTACAACAATAATCATATACATTCCATACAGATTAATACAGACAATACAAATTCAATACGGTCAATACAGATTAAAACAATGCAGTTAAAAACAATAATACAATAACAATAAAAGAACTTGTGCCAGATCACAAACTACTAACAGAGAGGGGGGGAGGGGGCTCTCAGGGCAAAGAGTCCGAATAACATCTAGTCTGAATAACATCTGAATTGGTTAACCTACGTACATCTAGCCAATTATGGTTTGCAACGGTTACAGAGTTTCAATTTTTTCATTCTTTTCAACCCTGAAAGTGGTCAGTCATTCCTTTGAAACACAGTATTATGAAGATGTGGGTGTCACATAGCAGCAATTCTCCATCCCAAATCAAACTAAGATGAGAAAAGAAAAGTAGCGATTGATGTTTCAGCAGTATTTCACAGCCATAAATGATTTCTCTCAAGACGAAGAATGGTGAAACCTCAATGGACCAATAGGTTCACAGGAGTTCTCCAGCCATGCTGCCTGGACGATTCTGGCTGCTGTAGTCCAAAAATGACCTTCCCAAAATCTGCTGTGAGGACCAGCTGAAGAAATAGTAATGTGTCACACATCCACTTTTTGGCATAGATCATTGCTTTGACCAAAGTAATTTCAGTCACAAATCAGAGCCAGAATACTGCTTGTAATGGATCTAAAAACCAGTCTCATCCAAGGCCACCAGGAATTAAATCAGCAATATCTTCTCAGGCATCTTTGTCCCCAATCTTGACTCTGCCTGGCCTGAGAGTGGAGACTGGCCAATAGTGATCCAGGACATAGGTACCGGGTTTTTGTGTTTTTTACCACAACCTCCCTTAATGGTAGAGTCAGTTTCACTTTTCTGTTTGACCTGTGTGCCTTTAGGGTATAATATTTTGAATCATTTCCCTCTCTTCTCTCTTATTCATTAGCCCCTCATTAATTAAATGGGCATGAATAGTGGGGAGGCAGGGGAAAATGCTCATGATATTTTGTTTGTTGAGTTTCAGGCAAAAATGAAATGATTGGCTGGCTAGGGTTTGGTTATTCTAAGATTATGATGGAAATTTGAAAAACTGTACAGATGCATACAGAGTGCTACCTGTAAATCTTTTGCTAGTTTTAAGTAATTCATTATACTTTTCCCCCTCCGTTTCCTGAGCTCATCTATATGCTATCTCATGTATCTGCTTTTTCCCCCCACTTTCTGGATGACTGTCTTTAATGAACTTGGCACAGTGGGAGAGGAGGCTTGTACAACAGGCAAGAGGCTTTTTCAATCATTAACTCATGATCCTAATAATCAATGGCTAGCCATAACTGAGATGCTTAAGTGGAATAGAAGAAGTTGGAAATGACTTCTTAAATGTGCCAATAATGGACTAGACTTTGTGCACACATGTAATTACTTGTTTCTAGTATTTACTGATTTAAATGCATTGGTAAATAAATGTGATGTATTAACAGCTGATCATTTCCCTTCCTATTATTTATTTTGACACATCAAAATAAATAAATGGGCTCTAGAACATATTAAGCCTGAACTCTCACTAGAAGCCGAAGTGACTCAACTGAGGCTATTGTACTTTTCAATATATCATGGAAACACATGACTCCTTCGAAAAGACATCAATGATGGGAAACACTGAAGCCAATGGGAAAAGGAGACTACGGGCCTGTACAGACAGGCCAAAATAAAGCGGCTTCGGGTCTCTTTGGAGGTATGCTGTTTAAATGACACATGCATCGTAAGAGGCCAGAAGCTGCGCCAAAGCTGCATTCCAGTCCTTAGTACTGGAGCATGGCTTTGGCGTGGCTTCTGGCCTCTTAGGACGCACACATCATTTAAATAGCATTCCTCCAAAGTGACCCGAAGCAGCTTTATTTAGGCCTGTCTGTATGGACCCTACATTACAGATAGATTGATTTAATAAAGAAAGCCACAGCCCCAAGCTTGCAAGATCTTAGCAGGTCTCTTAATAACAGGATCTTATTTGGGAAGGGTGTATTTCATTCATAGACTTGCCATACACTGAATCCAGTGTCATAGTACATAACAACAATAGCTGTCTTGCTAGAGGTCCTACTAGAAGACTTCAGACAAAGGAAAGAAAATGAGCAGCCATTAGGCTCAGTGAAGCAATTACTTTAGATGACAGAGCACCAAGAGCAGCAAATTTGATACTGCTCTGACAGGGCCCATGCTGCTTTCTCACCTGCTCCTTCGAGGTTCACCCTCCACATTGCTTGAGAATGAGGAAGATGCAATGGCAGCATTCACATATTGAAGGGGTAGTGGCAATTTTTTATATTTCACCTAAAATTCATAAGGCAGATTTTCCGCCTTCTGGCAGAACAATCATTTCAGGTTCACTTTTGGAACCATTATCTCAATTTTTGGACTCATTCTTGGCTCCTTTTGTGGTGAAGGCACCTTCCTACACTATACATGTTTACTTGGTAGCTTCGAGATGATGCGCTTGAGACAGTGGATACAGGCCCTGTGTTCTTGAAACTAATCCTGTCAGATGCAATTTTCCTACACTTTTCTGAAGTAGAACAAACATGTATTATTTTGCAGGAGATATATACATTCATAAATATATATTGCATCCACAGAACCATGTATTTTCAGGATGGGCATGAAATAAGGCATAATGTTGCCCACTGGACTAAACCATGGTGATTTCTGCTAATGGTCCAGCACAATTTGAAGAGAACTATAAGATTTATGGCTGCAGCTCAAGTCTCTGGAGCTTGGTGAACAAACAGCAAGGCCAATGGAAGTTTCGTGTGGGCATATGTTGTTGGTTGAAAACACAATGCAGAAATAATCAATTTTGAACCTGCTTTAACTGCCCTGGCTCAGTGCTAAGGAATTCTGGGAATTGTAGTTTATTGTGGCACCAGAGTTCTCTGACAGAGATGGCTAAATGTCTAAAAAAACTACCATTCCCAGAATTCCTTACCACTGAGCCAGGGCTGTTAAAGCTGTCTCAAACTAGATTATTATAACAGTGTGCTTTGGGCTGTTGCTGTGTGCCTTCAAGTTATTTCCATTTCTGAGTGTTTAGTGAGGGAGCTTTGAGAAGAAAGGCCAGGAATTCTGTTTCAGTGCCTACTTAAAGATTACTGAATATGGATGGTGAGGAAGCTGCTGCAGTCCCCTGCAACAGCTATGGTATGTTTGTGTTCTTGCCAGAGGATGTGGGTAGCTACACATGCAGCAAGTGCCAATTGGTTGTCCTATCAGAAGAGAAGGTCCAGCACCAGGAGGCCCATCTAGCTACTCTTCAACATATTAGGGAATATGAGTTTTTCTTGGATAGAGTGGAGAAGACTGTCCAGGATGAGGAACACACAGCAGGTGTTTCTGAGGAGCAAGTCAGTTCCCAAACACCAAAGGTAGACATTTGGAGGAGTGTCACACATAAAAAGTATCTGGACTAGGGATCATTATTTGAACTTGGAGCTAGAGAATTGATTTGAAGGTCACTTTCTCACCTGTGATTGATTATTTATTTGTTTGTTTGTTTGTTTCATTTTTATGCTGCCTTTCTCCCAGAATGAGACCCAAGGTAGCTCACAAAATAAAAACATTTTTAAAACTTACAGTAAGAATTTAAAAACAGTTAAAATCAGTATAAAACATAAAAAAGGAAGCATAACTAAAACACACACCCTATATAAAACCACTCTGTCACAAATATTATGTTACAAAGCCTTATTATTATGTTAAAAAGTGATGGAGAGGAACACCAGCAAGAGCAACAGTATCAGCTCTCACCAGAAACAGATGGTGTACCAATAGAGCTGCTTCATTCTACAGAGACAGAATCTGCTCTTGTTCTCTACACAATCAGTCAACAAATATGGAAAACAAAGTTATGGTGCACATATTGGCAATGCTCAATATGCATTCCGGTCACAAAATCCTCTGTCTTGGTTACAAAGTGTGAAAAGTTAAAGTTACATTTTGATGGGTCTCAGCATCACAGAGGTGAGGATTGCCCAGTAAGGTGGCCAGTCAAGCAGGGGTGCAAACCTTTGAGATGTGTTTCAGCAGAGTTTATGAAAAGCCTGAGAAAGCAGCATGAAGCAGCCTCTATGACCATGAGATGAACTCCATCTCCCAATGCTGTCTACTACAAACCAACCTTCTAAGACACACAGCCCCCTTCCATATGGATGTTTATTCCTAATTTTGGAGAGAAAGTGGGATGATGGTGATGACAATGACGTCATTAGAGAGTGAGAGATCATTGAGGATGCATCCAGCTATTTTTCTCTAGCTTGACATTCTGCGACAGGAAGCCACAGAGATCTTGAGATCCTCAGGATGTGCCTGTCTTTGGAGCATGTCTGACAGCTGGGCATCTTCCTACTTATCCCCTTACTCTCTGACAGCACAGAAATGGCCATGCTGGGGGCAAGGGTGGGACTGTGTTGCTTTTTTGGGGGGGGGGGGAGAGGGGATCTTGGTTATTGCATGGCTGAAAAAGAATGGTGATCTCCACAATGACCAAAAAAGTATGTTTTGATCATATATATCTGACTTACACTATCATCATTCACTAATGAGATGCCAGCTGTCATGTCATGATTCTGAACCTCTTCTTATATCATGTTTTGTATTCGGGGATAAATATTGAAGTACAAAACACCATATGGTGTCATCATAGTTTAGAAAAGCTCTGGTCATGCTGCCAAGTGGCTCTGGAATTCCAGCCCAAACCCCCGCCTTTATGTCTGGAATCCTGTTGGGCAGTTATGAATGCATAACTATTACACATAACAAGTTTTGCACTTGTGACTGTTTAAAATAACAATTTGTGACTGTTTCATATTTATAACACACATGTAGCCCCTAGTTTAAAGGATACATAAGGCCCTTGGAAGAAATATCAGATCTGCAAAAGAAAATATATGACCTATATGAGTAAGAATGACAGCGTTTCAAATACTCACAGGTTTTGAGTGGGGGAGGGGGGAGGGGATGCCTCCTGTTTCAGAGAAGTCCCTCACATTAATCTAAAGAAGAAAACAGGATTTTAAATAGCATGGCCAGTTCTTAACTGACACAGTGCTTGGAAAAGTTGGCCAGAATGTTTGGGGGAATTACAGATGTGTAAGCATCAGTGAATCTCATTCCGATCCCCCAAATCCTCAGTTATCAGACATCAGCCACTGTGATCAACAGGGGCCTGTTCCTCTCTTGTTTGGGAAGTAGCTGGCAGACAGTTCAATCCCCCACTTGCACAAATGATCTCTGGCATGAGGGGGAATTGTTCCAGACATCCTACTTCTTCCTGTCACACTGGAGATTACTGTTGGGGGTGCAGCCTCCAAGCAGCATGACAAGAGCTTTTCTAATGACACCACATGATGTTTTGTACTCAGCTATTTATACCTGAGAACCAGAGAGCCAGTGTGGCATAGTAGTTTTGTCATTAGGCCCAAACTATGTCTCTGGAAACCATTCATGCCCATGCATGCCATACATTTTTATTTTCAAATTTGGTATTTCATGGAACTAGCTCTGTCTTGATCTGATGTCATATTGAAACAGTTCACATGAGAATGAAACAATAAATACCAGCAGACTTCTGCCCCCTACTCTCCTCTTCCCTCTGCTGAGTTAATTGTGTGCAGGCTACGTTGGCACTTTGAACTCTGTCTGCAACAAATAAAGTAAGATCATGGGAAAAGGAGAAAGTGGAAAGAGGAGAAAGAAACTTGGACATTTTGAAAGTAGCTACAAAAAGTGGGTCAACAGCAGATGAATCAGGACTGTCCCTGCCAAGCAGGGATATTTGGAGGGTATGTTAATATCTTTCCTAATGTCCTTGGAGTCCTGAAAGCTGTTGCCTTTACAGATCACTTGTTTTTTAAGTTAAGGATTCTATGATAAAATAGACTAAGAACTTTGGTTATAATACACAGAATTTACAGTGGGAAAAGATGTGGTTATGATCTTAACCAGATTTCTTATGAAATGATCTACCATTGGTACATGATGCCAGTTAAGTTGTTGAGAATGTATAAGAATATTTCAAATGGATGCTGGAAATGTGAAAAACAAGAAGGGACATTCTATTGTATGTGGTGGACATATGAAAAGGCTAAAGAGTTCTGGGATAAAAAAAAATACTTCAATGTAGAGGATCTTAAAGGTCAACTTTCAATTAAAACCACAACCTTTTCTTTTGAGACTTAATGGTGAACAGATTGAGAGCCAGCATGGTGTAGTGGCTTGTGCATTGGACAACAACTCTGGAGATCAGGGTTTGATTCCCCTCTTGAACATAAAAACCCACTGTGTGACTTTGGGCAAGTCACACTTTCTCAGCTTCAGGGGATGGCAATGGCAAACCCCCTCTAAGGACAATGGATTCTATGAACAGAGAGATGGGGTAGCAATGGAAAGCCCTCTAAGCTCTGTGATAGCAAGCTTTTACGTGGAACACTTTAAAAAGCAAGCCCTGGAAACAGCACCAACTTGGTTCCAATACGTGGATGACACTTTCACCATCTGGAGCCATGGAGAAGAAGACCTGGCTGTATTTCTGAACTATCTAAACAACATCCACTCCAACATCCAGTTCACTATGGAAAAAGAAAAGGAAGGAACACTGCCATTCTTGGATGTCCTAGTCATCCGCAAACTGAACCAACATTTGGGTCACACAGTATACAGAAAACCCACACATACAAACAGATACCTGCACAAGAACGCCAGCCATCACCCAGGACAAAAAAGAAGCACAATCAAAACACTGGTAGACCGAGCAAAACGCACCTGAGAACCTCACTTCTTGGAAGATGAACTGAAGCACTTGGACTGGGCTCTACAGGCCAATCGTTATTCCAGCTCAGACATCAGAAGGGCTGCCAGGCCCAGGAAAACCCAGAGCTGTCTAATAATGTTTGCTGTGATTTGCTTTTATATCTGATGTTTTTAAACTTGTTTTTTCTTTCCTATATTGTAATTTTATCTATTCCTCTATCCAATTGTTATTACTTTTAGAGTGTACGCCTCGGGTAGGCTTTTATGTATTCCTTAATTTTACTGACTTTGTACAGCGCTGTGTATAATTACAGCACTTTAGAAATAAAGTTTAATAATAATAATAATAATAATAAGTGAAGACAAACAGCCACCCAAAGGGAAGGTATTTTTACCATACATCAAAGGAGTCACAGACAGAATAGGCAAAGTGGTGAGGAAGCACAATCTGCAAATAGTCTACAAACCGACGAAAATCCAACAAATGCTTCGCTCAGCCAAGGACCAGAGAGACCCTCTCACAGCTGCATGAGTTTACCACATACCATGCAGCTGCGGACAAGTGTACATAGGGACCACCAAATGCAGTGTGCAAACAAGAATCAAGGAACATGAGAGACACTGCAGACTGGGCCAGCCAGAAAAATCAGCAGTAGCAGAACATGCCACACATCATCCTGGGCAAAACATACTGTTTGAAAACACTGAAATTCTGGACCATGCCAACGACTACCATGTCAGGATGCACAGGGAAGCCACTGAAATCCACAAACACAGAGTACGTACAAAATGGCGGTGCCCTGTTCACATGGGCACTACCATTGTGACGTAACGGTCGCATCATGTCCAAATGGTGCGGTGCAGCTGTTACGTCTTGGCGCCACTGAAGGGTTCTTGTGGTGCCCTTTCAGTGGCGCCAGAAGGAGCTCCATTTTGGAGCTCCTTCTGCCACACGTATCCCTGGCGCGGCCTTGAAACATCCACACCAGCGATACAGAGAGAAAGGGGCTGAGCGGCTCCTTTCTCTCTCTTCCCACCACTGTTGGAGTGTCCTTGGGGCAGCCTTTTGCTGTTTCCCCAAGGCCAGGAAAAGCGGCGGATTGGGACCTCCGGGGCTACCGCTGTGGCAGCTCAGGCCTCAATCCATTGGGGAAAGGGGCAGGTGCAGACCACCCTAAAGGGGCTGTCTGTACACCACCAAAGTTTGGCTACCAGTCCTGAAAGATAGCAAGATAAAGACTCAACAAATGCAAATGAGAACTCTCCCAGCAGACAATGAGCACTATCAAGCAGACATTAATCCTCTCGTGCAGACCCTCACACCCTGAGGCCTGCCATTAGCAGCAAACCATATACAGCAAATCACTCCTGCCTTTCCAGGTCACACAATATATATAGCCAAATCCTTTCCAGGCAAACATTCTCTGAAGATGGCAGCCACAGATGCTGGCGAAATGTCAGGAAGAAAATCTTCTAGAACATGGACACATTGCCCCCCAAAAACCACAAAAAACTATGGATGCCGGCCATGAAAGCCTTTGACTTCACCTTCTGAGGAAGTTTGCCAAGGAAACACTGTGATAGGATTGCCTTAGGGTCAGCAGAAGTGAAAAATGACTTTGAGACACCCAACAACAAGGACAAACAGATGAAACAGAGATATGGGAGATGAATTCAGTACAAGATCACAGCATTAAAACTGTTTTCATACAAAGATGGAAGAATCCAATATTAGGGAGTAATGGCTGTTGAAACTGAGTGATTTAGATGAAATGGGTAAATTATCGGTTTTGATTACAGAAAAATCATTGGAGGCATTTCAAAAAGACTAGAAACCTTTCACAGACCTTTTGCACAAAAAAAGACATTGATTTGATAATGTTGGGGTCTGATAGTTATTAGAATTAGGTTAACAAAAGAAGTATATGGTGCAGCTTTAGAAAGAAAAGTGTTAATATATTATATATATGTATAACTGCCAGAAATAAAGTCAGAATCTACTATTTATTTCGTTTTATCTGTTTCTTTATCTGTATTCTATCTTTTCCTTTTTTCTTTTTTTGTTTCCTCCTTATTTTCTCTTATTCAAATATTTTATTGTTCTTTGAAAATTAATAATAATAATAATAATACAACAACAACAACAACAACAACAACAATAATAATAATAATAATAATAGTATAAATTAGTCCAGTGCCATGTTGTTAATTCCACTTGACAGGTACAAAATATTAATTCACTATTCATACTGCATATTTTTTCAAATAACAGAGAGAAGCCAATCTTACAATAAGATTGTGTAACATAAATTTCTGCCAGCAAAGTTATGCATTGCTATGTGATTCCTGTGTTGAATGGTAATATTGCAGGACCAATCATCATCATCATCATCATCATCATCATCATCATCATCATCATCACCCCAGCAATATAGGGACTCAAGCATCTAACAATAAATTTAAAACAGTACACATAAAAAATAATACAAAAACATTAAAATTAAATATTAAAAAACTAATTAATTTTTTAAAAGTTAAAGACATTACACATTAAAATAATAAAATATATTAAAAACTTTATACAAAAGCCTCAAACTCATCAGTTTGAGAAATTCTGATGACACAAAAATGTTTTTGCTTGTCACTGAAAGGAGAACAGGGATTGAGGGTGGGACAGTGGGATTATTGTCATTGCATGGTTGGAAAAGAATGGTCTCTACAATGACACACACACACACACACACACACACACACACATGTTTTGAAGACATTGCACCAGTATGTAAGACCTCTGATGTAAATGGAGGAGAGGACCACTCAGCCCTTTTATCTACAGGTTAAATTAACCTTTTATTTAATTTCTGGTGTTCTGGCTGTACTTCTTTGCTCATTAATTTGTGTATTTCCTGTATTACATTTTTGACATTTATTCCATTCCTAGATGCTTCAAGGGCTGCGTCATTGAAGGGAAAGATAAGGACAAAATCGCCTACTCGAGGGAATGGCCTTTTGTCATTATCTGAGAGGAAATAGGAAGGAAGAAATGGCTTTTGAGTAAAGAACTCGGTTGAATGAAATGAAAGGACAGGATGAGTAGGCTCGCATAGTGAATAACTGGCTCGTAATATTTGTATGCTTTTAGGTGATGACTTGGGTTGCAGAGCGGTTTTGGGCATGTTCATTCTTTCCCGCATTTGTGAAGTTAAAGTTTTCTTAGGGTAGGCACTGCCTGTTCTGGCAGATGGGTTTCTTTTATTAATTTTCAGGAAAGACGAAGAAGGAGAAGTAGTTGCTGACTTGGTTTCTTTCGCATAACTCAAGAAATCTAGAGGGACATCAGCCTGGTTAGTCCACAAACACTGTGTTTGGCCAAAGCATGAAGCTTTCTGATTTGCCCCTTTGTTTTTCCTCATGGCATCAGACTCCTTGTAGTTTAGCAAGTCGACTATGTCATGGAGCAACTTCCTCTTCACAGTTGCATCGGTGGCACAGTCCAAACGCAAGCCTGGGTTGTGGTTCACTTCTAGAAGCCAGGGCTTCAACTTCTCATCCACTAGGATATCAAACCCAAAGAGCTCAAAACAATTTGAGGTAAATGGGACTGAGGGGGTGATGGCAAGCAAAGTCAGGGTAATGATGCGGTTGATCCTCTTCCACAGGCTCAAGTCATCCATGCTGCGGCTACGCAGGTAGGCCCGGAACCGGCTGAAAGTCCACTTGCAACCAGAACCAATGACATCTTTCTCCTTTTGGTATGAGGGTCCAAATTTGTTGATGCTAGTGTTTGTCAGGTGGGCATAAACATTGTCTAGGCACTCAAGGTCAAACTTCTCTGTGGCAAATCTCACCAGCCCTTCTTCGTATGTATAAATAGTGAGGGGACAAAAACTTGTGACACAAACATAGAAACGGAGATCCCACTTGTACCCAGAAATAAGCAAAGGATTGCTAATGTACTTCTGCACAATGACCATACAGTCATAAACAAAGTCTTTGATGTCTTGAAAGATGAGTATCCCTCTTCCACGAGACCGGTCAACTGGTTTGCAGATCCAGTAACTCAGCTTTTTCCCTGGTATTTGCCTCTCCTTAGTGTATTCTGTTATAAACTTGATATAATCATTAGGCATGATAAAAGCTGCTGGACTGAACTCATAGAGGGTGGCTCCATAAATTCCTTTCATCCGTTTCAGATGTCTGGCTAAATAATCCTTTCTGGTGATCCTGATGGTTTCTGGATGGTGATTGAGCCTCTGCCATGGTTTAATGCTCTGGTGTTCTCTCATCCGGAAAGGGTGATTCTGCCAGTGTAAGTTCCAGTCCTCATTATCTTGCTCATGTTCATCATACTCAATCCAGCCACGTTCCAGTAAAACCTCACGGACTAATGCAGGAACACTTTCATGTAGTCGGAAGACCAGTGGCTTCGTGGGCCTTCCTGAATTAACATTTTCTGTTTTTCTGGAGCATTTGATTCCTAAATAATAATAATAATAATAATAATAATAATAATAATAATAATAATCAAAGCTCAGTAAGGAAGAGAGGTAGGAAGTAGGGGCTGAAACAATCGGTGGGCTTGGTTGGTTTGGATCATATAAATAAAGATGTTACTGTGATCGCCACCTGATGCTGATTTAGGCAGAAAGTTATACAGGTTGACTCTCCCTTATCTGGAATTACAAAATACAAAAAGTTCAAAAATCCAAAATTGTCCACATGGATGTCTGACATAGTGGCACCTTTGATTTCTGAAGGTTCAGTGTATTTTCTTTTATACACAAAATTATTACAAATGTGGCTCAAGAGTGGAGAATAAATACTCCAAATAAATAAATACAATGTATAAAATTACCTTCAAGCTATGTGTATAAAGTGTATGTGAAACAAATGAATTGCATGTTTACACTTGGGTCCCATCTCCAAGATATCTCATTATGTATATGCAAATATTACAAAATCCAAAAAACTCTGAAATCCCAAACACTTCTGGTCCCAAAAGGATTTTGGGTAAAGGAGACTCAACCCGTACAAAACTGATGGTAGCAATTATCTGTAAAATAACATGGAACATACTCCTTGATTTAAGGCAATAGAATAAGCATATGTTTTCAGGATTAAACAGAAATTTTACTCAGAGTGTAATCTATATGGTGTATAAGTCAAATGGCTCTCATTAGCATTACTTGATCTGAGCTAGGTCAAATGAGGCTTTATAAGCATGTGTTCTCAGATCCTGGGTGCTGAAATCCAACCTGTTGAAGTTGGAGGACAGAAGATTCTGCTGTCTTGAGACCTGGTTGAATCCAGCCAGGTACCTAACAGAACTGGCTATTCACAGGGGCTGATGCTGAAGATTCTTCCAATCTTCTTTGTTGAAGAATCTCTTGAACCAACATGCACAGCCTTCCACAAGTTGATATTCCCTCTAGATGTACTGGACTACAAATTCTGCCACTTCCCAGTTGGTGTGACCATTGACTATATTAGTGAGATGATAAGCACAAAGCTGGAGAAGGCTAGCTTAAAATGTAACATAAGTAGTACCGGATCAGACACAGGCTGCATCTGCACTGCAGAAATAATACAGTCTGACACTACTTTAATGGCCAGACTCCATACGATGGAATTCTGGGATTTGTAGTTTGTTGTGGCAACTGAGCTCTCCGACAGACAAGGTTAAATAATTCACAGAACAACATATCCAAGAATTCCATCACATGAAGCCATGGCAGTTAAAGTGGTGTCAAACTGCATTATTTGTGGTGTGCAGAAGTAGCTTCAGTGCCTATCAGGCTCAGTAGCCTAGTTTCTACAATGGCCAGGCAGGTCCCTCTGTAAGCCCACAAGCAGTATATATGGGCAATAAGCTTCTTCCACTGTTGTTCACCCAAACACTGTATGTCCATACTGTTGCTTAGCTAATTGTTTTTTAAGTAAATGCTTTAATGTCAGCCTTTTAACTTCTCCAGGGCCTGCCCTTTGTGCATCACCACAGGGTCATCCCTAGGTCTCATGTTGTGGCTATGAAATTTTAGAGCCTGAGATAGCCCTGACCTGATATTCCTATCTGTATTGACTAGGCTTATTAGGTTATAATTTGAGTTACTTCATCAGGGCACTCCTTCAGATCTTCAGGCTTTATGAAGCTAGTCATGCAACCATAAGATCTAGAGCTGAGTGGCCTATGACATATTATTGAACTGTATAGTGTGGGATGATGGGAGATATAATCTGGTATAACATCTATAGTATAACATCTGGAAAGTCACATGTTCCACATTTTCAAAGGCAGCTAACAACAACAACAACAACAACAATGGAACAACAGCCTTCTAGATGGTGTTGGTGTTCAGCTCCCATCACCCCTGACCACTGACCATATAATATGGAAGTTGGAGACCAATGATATCAGAGGGTTGCCATCCCTTCTTACATACATGGAGAGTGGAATGTGTCCACTCCTTCTCCAAGCAATGAGAAGTTGTATGAACTGGTCTGAAAGTCTTGTTAAGAGATGTTGCCCAACAGGGGTTGTAAGGAAGCTCTGGCTTGCTGAACCAAGCTTATGTGAAGGTAACATGACTGATAATTAGCCTGGCCACCAATACAACACACGGGCCCATTCTGCATGGGCCTTTGCGGTGCCCCCGTCACGTGCTAGGGGTTGGCCGAGGACCTAGCGTCCATACCGGCATCACCCCTAGCACGTGACGGGGACGTAAAAATGGCCGCACCGTATACACACAGGCACGGCCATTTTTACGTGCCGGATGCTTAGCGTCTGCACGTAGCATCGCGAAAATGACGTGTCAAGTGCACCATTGGCGCCTCATCCCGTCATTTCCATGACGCAAGAAGAAGCACCATTATGGCGCTTCTTTTTAGCTGCGCCAGGAAGCCTCGCGGTTTGGCTGCTGGGGCTTCTCGGCGCAGCTAATGACGGTGCAGGCAGAGAGCCGCTTTTCGGTGGTCTGTAACACGCCACAATATAAGATGAATCTTATTTGAGGTTCCAAAAGAAACTCAAGTTGTCTCATAGGATTTCCATTGGGGGATCAAAGAGGCATGTGTCATTACCTTTAATTGTCTACCAGATTTAGTAAACTAAAGCACCTGAACCTGTGAAGGGTTTGTAGAGAATGAAAAACAAATACCTTTTCTGGGTCTCTGCACTCTTGATCGATTTTCTCTACTGTGAATATGCAAAAATAAATGGTAAATTTCATGTATGTATCACTTTCTATATACCCATCCACCTGCACAGACATTTACACTGTTTCTTTAATCTATCCTACAATGGTTCAGTGATACAGTTACATCACTGATATTATCATCATATTATTACTAGCAGCAGCAGCAGCAGTAACAGACAACATTAACCACAGGTGTTACAGTGGTTACCTTTGCAAATGGTACTATCTTCTTTCCAGAGCCTGAGCATCTTTTTGGGCTATAATTACCAGAATTCAAGAAGCTTTGGTTGTTTCCTCACACTGCCTCTGGGACCTACACCTGAAATAGTATTTCTGTGTTAGTGTTAGGCTTAGAAATAATGGAGGGGAAGAATGTGGATGCTGCAAAATGCCCAGGCACTAAATGCACCTCATACATTCTGTATTCTGTATATGTGTATGTGTGATACCATGGCCTAAATACTCTAAAGGCACTAGATCCTGCACATATGATGTGTGTAACAAAATACTTGAGAGGTTGTCCCAGAAAAGAGGGTATGTACTAGTTTATTGGACAGAACAATATGATCTCACAGGCTTAATTTTTAGATGTTAGAAATATCAAACTAGATGAACTAATGGGCTTAAGTTATAGGAGAATACATTTTGATAGAACTTTAGGAAAAACCTACTGAGGATAAAAGCAGTTTAGCAGGTAAGCCAATTACTTAGGAGGGTGCCGGGCTCTCCTTTGGAGGGCAAAATATCTGCCAGAGTAGAGGGCTGTATTAAAAGGCTACCCCCCCCCCACCAGCCTGTCCAACATTTCACAGATGAAACTTGGGACACATGTGGCCAAACAACATCTCATGGGGGTCAAGATGGCAAAAGCTATCAGTGAGGGATAATGGGCAAGCTAGGAGTTTATAAGCTCCTTTGTCATTTGCTTAAATTACTTACTCTGTACAGCTCCCATTGTACATTGATGGCCCTCTATAATATAATATACTATTTATGACTCGGGTTCCTAATTTTTCTGTACCTTTAACAGCATCATCTGCTGACATTAGCATATAACACTCCGTCTATACCATGAAAAACATCTCCTTTTGATCTCTGGAAGGAAAGGCCTATTTTAGGCACAAGAAAAAGGCTAGTTGCTTATTTTATTAAATTTGTATCATACCTCTATCCTCCCCATCTGTTGCCCTTGTCAGCTGCAATACTATTAATAAGGAAAATTTACAACAGAAAAAGATTTAAATGGTATTTTTAAGAAGTAGCACTGTCAAGACTGTCCTGTTTCCCCACCATAACCTTCCTTTCCAATTACATTGTCTAAGAAGATACTGAATTTCAAAATGCCAGAATTCACATTAGGACGGCAATGGCAAAGCAGAAGAAATCTTGCCAAGAAAACCCCATGATAGGATTACTGTAAGTCGGAAATGACTTGAAGCCCCGTAACAACAAAACAACCATCCAAGAGAAAAGTTTGCAAACCATCTTTTCTCTGAAGGTATGCAAATCTGTCTTTCTTCCAGGTTATAGTGGGTCTTTTGCCAGAGGGACATCTTGAGCATCTCATGCTAACTTGGCAAGGACTTCTTCTGTTCATCCTAAACTCCTGCCATTTGAAGTGAAAATGACAGTATGTTTTTCAGGTTCTGAATTGCCATAGGAACCCACAATTCACTGTGCATCACACACTCCAGCATTCTGTTTCTATGTCCCTCTCAACAGAATATTCAATGATACTCTGGGCTGAGTATGCCCATAATGTTGGGACTTGATCAATCTTACACAGTTTATACAGCATTTAGATTAAGTATTTTTAGAGGAGAAGTCTGGGCTAACCCCAAAATATTTTGGTGCCTGATATGGAACAGCAAATGTACCCCTACCACATTCAAAATCTCAAACTGGCCAAATTATCTGAGCACCTGGGCACCAGAAAATGCTAAAAGTGCCCCAATTGGAAGATAAAATAGAAGAATAATAAACTAAATAACTAGAATGTGCTATCTTTTCATGAAATTTTCTGTCAGTCCCCGAATTTCTAGCATTGCAGTAACTTAAGATTCCAGTGGAGCATTTAGAAAAAAGGGTTAGGCATCCAAAGAAAGATGCTGGCAAAGTTAACCAAGAGGCTGTGAACACAGCAAATATGTGTTCTGGGTATGAATGTTTCAAAGTCTCATTCTTTGCAATGTTTTTATTCTTTGGGGAATAAAAGAAAAATGTCTAATTCAGGGGGCTTTGTAGCTACATCCCTGCATCAGTTTTCACCCAATCCCCACTCACTGGAGGCATATCTACATGGGCAAAATGAAGTGGTTTCCCTTGTCCTCATGGCGACCTGTGTTCACAATGTAGGGCCAAAACCCCTGATTCAAGTGTGGACTGTCTTCATAACATAACCCCAGTTCTTCATGGAATTTGTCCTATTCCTACCTTAAACCAGTTTTTTACCTTTTCCTCTGGATTTTGCAAGAAATCTGGAGCACCCCATAGTGACACCAGGCAGCTGTTTACACATGCCACTTAGAATCAAAGAATCATAAAATCACAGAGTTGGAAGAGACCACAAGGGTCATCCAGTCCAGCCCACTGCCATGCAGGAAATCCAAATCAAAGCATCCCCGACAGATAGCCATCCATCCTCTGCTTAAAGACCTCCAAAGAAGGAGACTCCACTACACTCCGAGGGAGTTTGTTCCACTGTCGAACAGCCCTTACTGTCAGGAAGTTCCTTCTAATGTTGAGGCAGAATCTCTTTTCCTGCAGCTTGCATCCATTGTTCTGGGTCCTGTTCTCAGGAGCAGCAGAAAACAAGCTTGCTCCCTCCTCAATATGACATCCCTTCAAATATTTAAACAGGGCTGTCATATCACCTCTTAATCTTGTTTTCTCCAGGCTAAACATCCCCAGTTCCCTAAGTCGTTTTTCATAGGGCATGGTTTCCAGACCTTTCACCATTTTAGTCGCCCTCCTTTGGACACGCTCCAGTTTCTCAATGTCCTTTTTGAATTGTGGTGCCCAGAACTGGACACTGTATTCCAGGTGGGGTCTGACCAAAGCAGAATACAGTGGCACTATTACTTCTCTTGATTTAGACACTATACTTTTATTGATGCAGCCTAAAATTGCATTGGCCTTTTTAGCTGCTGCATCACACTATTATTATTATTATTATTATTATTATTATTATTATTATTATTATTAACCTTTATTTATGAAGCGCTGTAAATTTACACAGCGCTGTACATGCAATCTTTTTAGTTAGACGGTCCCTGCCCTCGGGCTTACAATCTAAAAAGACATAAGACAGAAGGAGAAGAGATTGGTGGAGGGAAAGGGTAAGAGGTCCAGCAGTTCCTCTCTACCTCCAAGGCCTGGACCAAGGCTGATGGACTGGAGGGAGGGCTTGGCTTCAAAATGGATGGTTAATCATTTTCCAGGGAAAATACATACTTTCAAGTAGGATAATGCATATACAGTACATAGCAATACAGGAAATGGTTTGATAAACAGGCACCAAAAGAACATCAAATAGTAAGCGATAATTATGCAATGCCTGGGAAGGCTTCTCTGAACAAGATGGTTTTCAACTCCGTTTTGAAGCTGGTTAAAGAAGTGATGGCTCTTGCTTGTGGGGGAAGAAGGTTCCAGGAGTGAGGGGCAGCAAGTGAAAAGGGGCGAATCCTAGATGAGGCAAAGGAAATCCTGGGCTGAGACAGCAGACCTTGACTACCAGAACGGAGGGCCCGAGTGGGAAGGTGAGGAGAAAGAAGGTCTGATAAGTAAGGAGGGGCCAGTCCATGGAGGGCTTTAAATGTCAACAGCAGGAGCTTATACTGAATGCAGAAAGGGAGGGGGAGCCAGTGAAGGGATGCCAACACAGGAGAGATGTGGTCAGAGCGGTGGGTGGAAGTGATAATGCGTGCAGCTGAATGCTGAACAGAAATTAAAGGATGGAGGTGAGAAAGAGGAAGCCCAGCCAGGAGGACGTTACAGTAATCAAGTCGTGAGATCACTAGGGCATGGACCAGGATCTTGGCAGTAGAGGCGGAGAGATATGGTCGGATTTTGGCAATATTGTATAAAGAGAATCTACAAGCCTTGGCTGTGGTCTGGATCTGAGGGATACATGACATAGAAGAGTCAAAGATAAAACCAAGACTGCGGGCTTGCTGGACTGGTTGAATAGAAATGTTGTCCACAGAGACAGAAAATGAGAGTTGAAGGGTGGGCTTAGGAGGAAAGACAAGAAGCTCTGTCTTGGACATGTTGAGCTTCAAACGCCGATGGCGCATCCACTGCGAGACAGCTGTGAGGCAAGACGAAACTTGCTGTTCAAGCCTTGGAGAAAGATCAGGGGCGGAAAGATACAGCTGGGTGTCATCGGCATACAGATGGTAGGAAAAGCCAAAAGAGCTAATGAGTTTTCCTAAGGACAGTGTGTAGAGAGAAAACAGAAGGGGACCCAGAACAGAGCCCTGGGGAACTCCAACAGATAAGGGAACAGGAGAAGAAGTCTGGCCCCCTGCAACTACTGCAAAAGATCTGCCAGACAAGTAAGATCTAAACCAGTCAAGAACAGAGTCTGAGAACCCAAGGTCAGAGAGTATGTCAATTAGGAGAAAGTGATCAATGGTGTCAAAGGCTGCAGACAAATTGAGAAGGATGAGAACAGAGTAAAGGCCATTAGCCTTGGCCTGTAAAAGGTCATTCGAAATCTTAGTGAGAGCTGTCTCAGTAGAATGCCTTGAGCGGAAACCAGATTGAAAGGGATCGAGGATGGAGTTGGCTTCAAGAAACTCAAGACAGCGTGAATAAACAACCCGTTCCAAAACCTTAGAAAGAGGTTTTGGAACGGGTTGTTTGAAACCTGTTGACTCATGTTCAACTTGTGGTCTACTTGGACTCCTAGATCCCTTTCACATGTAGTCTCATTCAGCCAGGTGTCCCCCATCCTATAACTGTGCATTTCATTTTTCCGCCCTAAGTGCAGTACCTTACATTTCTCTGTGTTGAATTTCATTTTGTTAGCTTTGGCCCAACTTTCAAGTCTATTCAGGTTGTTTTGAATTTTTTATGTCCCTCTCAGTACTATCCTCAAGGGTATTAGCTATTCCTCCTAATTTGGTGTCATCTGCAAATTTGATAAGTATGCTGCCAATTCTGTGATCCAGGTCACTGATAAAGATGTTGAATAACACTGGGCCCAAGACAGAGCCCTGTGGGACCCCACTGGTCACTTCTCTCCAGGATGAAAAGGTGCCATTGTTGAGCACCCTTTGGGTTCGGCCGATCAACCAGTTACAAATCCATGTAACAGTTACCTTGTCTAGCTTGTGAGAATTGCTCCCTCTGAGATCACAATAAGGAGCCCAGCCATGTGATCAATACTGGACACTTCATTTCTGACCTCAGAGGGAGTGACCTGCAC
The DNA here is from genome assembly GCF_019175285.1 of Sceloporus undulatus. Lineage (NCBI taxonomy): Eukaryota > Metazoa > Chordata > Lepidosauria > Squamata > Phrynosomatidae > Sceloporus > Sceloporus undulatus. The sequence continues at coordinate 74,932,697 of NC_056522.1, read as the reverse complement.
CAGTGATGGTGGCTGGCAAGTGTAGATGAGCCCTGAGACATAATTTCAAGTTATGCAACATGGAGGCATCTCATGCAGTATTCATTTTCATGGAAATAAACTTCCACAAAGAAAGTTCTGAAAAGATTATCCTTTGCATGCATTCCACTGTTGAATTCAGTAAGGTCGTTACTATTCAGTCAATGTGGTTTTTCTTTTCGTAATGAGTCTTTTATAAGATCATATGTGTTACATTAAATGTATTAGTTTTCAAGTAAGAGTTTTTAAAAATATTATTAGTATTGTTTGATTAGTTCTAGTCTGCAGAAGATTAAAAAATAAATTATTATTGATTTAGGCTGCAGTCCTTTGTATACCTCTATGTTGTTGTTAACTGATCTCAAGTTTCATTTCATGTTTAAAACATCTTATTGGAAGGAAAATGGGTGTTTTCTATTTGGGCACTCATCCATCTGATCCCAGAACATTTGTTCAGATTACATTTTATTTCTTATTCAGAAAATTTTACAACAGCTCTCTGAGGTAGACCAATACACAATTACATTACATCCTTCTGTTACCAATCTGAGGTTGATTCTGTGGCTTGCTGATGAGCTGTTTCATGGTCATATAATTCCTGGTTCTTTTCCCACTTCCTCACTTTTTCTTTCAGTGCATATTTCATTATCTCTTTTTATAGTTAGTCAAGAATTCCCATTCTTCATCACAGAGGACTGACAGTCACATACCTTTTCTCCATGGGAATGTCTGCCCTATGGTACCGGTGCTGTTAAAGCATAGCCATGATCCCTGAAGTCAACTGGACAACATGTGTAGCACAACTCTGCCTTGAGAAGAACGGATCTGTTCACTTGAACTCTTCATGTCAGTTGCCTTTTGATGATTGTGAGGGATTTATGAGCTGTATGAACTAGCACCAGCTTCTTGCTCTTTCCTGGATGCTGCAAATGAGAAACAAGTTACTAGGTTGAAATACAGTTGCCTAGTAGCATAGCAAAACAGAGACTGCAGACAGAGACAAATATTTTCATAGTTAGGATCATAGGAAGCTACCTAATACAGAAACAGTGTATGGACAACATCCTTTTAGTGATATTTGTTTGTAAGTATTTTCTAGCGCTTTGTGTCCCTAGTTGCATCTTCATTGTCCAAATTGCCTCTCTCATCCCTCTTTTCCCCACCAGTAAGCACCACCACCAGCAGCCCCTCCTGGGACTTGACAGCTGCAAGGGAACATTTTAAGACCTGCTGCTTCTTCATTATCTGAATTGCCTCCCCACTCTTTCCTCTTTCCACTGCTAAGCAGCACAGCCCCTTTCTGTGGTTTAACAACTGGCAGGACAGGGGGAGGACATGGAACTGTATGAGAGGGACAATACAGTTACACTGAACTGCCTGGTCTAAGAGATTGGCCCATGGGTTCATATAACCCACTTTTGTCAGCTCTAACTGGCAGCTGTTCTCCATAGTTTCAAGCATGATTCTTTCCTTGCCCTACCTGGAGATGCCTGGTTTTCCATTGTGGTCTTGTTGTTGTCTATCTTCAAGTAATTTCTGACTTATGGTGACCCTATGTTTGAATGTAATATGTTTTGTTCTGTGATTGGTTACTGGAAGTTAAACACATGCTTAATATGCAGTTTGAACACCTGATTACTGAAATATGGATTTTTGAGGAAATCTCATTGCTAGGGGGAAATTGTTTTAATCATAGGGAATATGTATCTATCTCACTCTAGTTTGACCTTCTAGTTCTTGTGAAAGGCAATCTAGAATTTCTTGTTCATATGGTATGTGGTTTTATAACAACTCCAAGATTCTTTGTACTGGTCCTGTAAGTGGAACACCTTGGGTGTTACTCAAATTAAATTGCCCAACATCATTGCATTATTGCCATGCTGTTAGCATTATTGTAAGTTCATATTATCAACAATATCATCACATGGTTATGAGTTATGCCTACTCTTCCTATGCATCTTTGGGTTCCAGTCTTGGTCTTTCTTTTGTGTTGGGGGAAAAAAAAGAAGCATCTTGACACAACACGTATTTAACATGTCTGCTACACAAGTCAAATTTCAAGCATCTGCCTTCATGTCTCAAACTGAATCTCATGTCCTCGCAAGATACTTTCAAGCTGAGTCTCAAGTCTGGGAGCCAACTTTAACAGAAAAAATAGGAGGTGGTGAGGGCGTGTGGGGGGTGGAATTTCAAAAACTAGAAAATCAAGAAGACATGCACAAAGGGGCTAAACACACCAGCAAAAAGAACAAGCTTCCTGGGGGCTTGTAGATGGTGTCATACTGCCTGCCCAATCAGATGGCAGGCAGCATTTCAGTGTTTTGGCAGCATGACGTTTAGACACTGCATGCTGCCAAAAAGCGAAAAAACTGCCATCATGCCTGCAAAGGTGCCTTGGAGTGTCTTTCTGCCATTTCTTTTTGTGTTGGGAAAAAAACAACAGACTGGGGCCATGGTTCACAGTTACCACTGCCCCAATCTGGTGCTCAAAGGGGTGGCCAGATGCCGCTCCTTTGAGCCAGTCTGTTTTGCCCCCAAGTTAGGTAAAAAGAACATAGACAATTAATCAAGATTGTATTTTAGAAGAATGCGGCTTACTCAGCACTGTGTCTGTGCTGCACATTGGAGGAGTCTTCTAAAGCTATTTCTAGGAGCACCAGCCAGCAAGACTTGCTGCCATAGTGAGGGGTACATTTCTCGCAGGGGAACAGCAAATGTATTAGGCAATGGGGCTGAGGCAGAGGTTTACTGGAAGCATGTATAGCAAATGTAATCTACAGCTTCTGTAACACTACAGGTAGACAAAAAGCAGTGAGACAGAAGTGTTGTTCAAAACAGGAAAACTGTTTTACATTCTGTAACTTTCTGAACAAAGTTATGCCAACACGTTGGTCACTAAATATATACATGTTACGAGCTGAGTCATATCAGTGTGTCACTTATTGCAGAACTGAGTCCAAGCTATAGTTGTCAAAGATAGGGCCCATTCACACTGCATAATTACACTGCTACTACTCTGCTTTAATTGACTTGGTTCCATCCTATGGAATCTTGGGATCTGGAGTCTGGTACGCATAGGAGGAGCTCTTTTGCTGAGAACTCTAATGTAGAAATGTAGTGTGAGTGAGCCCATTCCTAACACTGTGGTATGTAAACCTGAAATGTGTGATGAGAATAGAATGCCTCAAAGAAGCTGTCAATTGGCACAAAGCTAAGTATGTTGTTGTTGTGTGCCTTCAAGTCATTTCTAACTTATTGTGACCCTAAGGCGAAACTATCATGGGGTTTTCTTTGCAAGATTTGTTCAGAGGAGGTTTGCCATTGCCTTCCTCCAAGGCTGAGAGCGTGTAACTTGTCCTAGATCACCCAGTGGATTTTATGGCTAAGTGGGGAACTGAACCCTGATCTCCAGGATCATAGTCCAACACTCAAACCACTATGCCACATATACTCACCCATTAAACATTACAGTACATGAGTCATAGAAATGCAATCTAGAATATATGGTACATTGCTGAGAGGACTTCATGAAGACCATGGCAGGACTAAAGTTTATGACATAAGTACAGGAGATTTTGTACAAAATGAAAAGTGTTTGTGTTCACAATGTTTATTGATGTTCCTTCCAATACAATGTTTTAAAATGAAATAAAATACAAATTAGAAATAATTTGGTTATCAGAAGCAACTCATAGAACTTAGAAAATACTTCTTTTCATAATGGCTGGAGGATTATGGGAGTTACATTTTAAAAAGTCAACTTTTTTTCTCTTCAAAAAACTCTTTAAGATCTTATTGCAAAAGAAAATTCTCATGTTAATGTTTCACCAATCATAATATCAGTCCCTTTGCATTCTTCTTGACTGTCAGTGCTTTATCATAAGTGGAGTGGGTAAATCATTCCAGGTTTTACTCCAATTGCTGAAATTCTCCAGGATGTCAAACCAAGTTTTCCAAAGCAGGTTCAGTGCCTTGGGAAGCTCTTTTAAGCTTTCAAATAAAACCCACAGTGGATTCACTGCTTCATAAACATGGAAGTTACTACTGCCTCTTTCCTACTGGTTCTGCCTTGAACTGCTTCTGTATTTCCTGACAATTCTTGAAAATGCATGTGCAAAATTAGTCTTAGGGCTGTGGTCTGGCCTTGCCTTATATTGGATCATAAATGAGTTTGCTGAGCATTTTGCTGACATTCAACTGGTTCCTTCTTTGCCAGACTGGCTGTTCCAGGAGAACTCTTGGATTCCAGGTACTCAACTGTTTCATAGAGGAGCATAGACACCACTAGTACAGCCAGAACAATATACAGTTTCACTGAGACACGCAAGAAAGTGCTGTAGCCAAAGGCAATGACAAATCCTAGTGATTCCCACAGGCGATAATTAGCAAATGCTGCCTCTTTGTGCTTTTCAAATAAAACTCCATAGAGAGCTAAAAACAAATGAAAAGAAACATAGGTTAAAATATTATGTTGGAGGCTTAAACCTTGATACTCATTTATATTTATAATACCCATGGTTAACACCCTTTTCTAGAAAAGGTCACACTACAATAAAAATATTTTATTACACATACTCTTTGTACCAAGGAGTTGCTTAGAATCTTATCATGTTCTTACATCATTCAATCAATTGATACATTTTGGATGTCACTGCCAATGGCCTGTCACCAGGCAACTAATAGATAGCTAGAAACTTTAACTGAAGAATGTACATGCCTTGAGCACGATCGTCTGCACTCCCTGACAGTTTAGGCCAAGATCTTATTTAATACTGCCAGATGGAAAAGCTGGGTGTTGGCAGAGCTCTCCTGACATTCTTCAGGCTGATATGAGTCAGGGGTTGGAGCTGCACTTGGTACCATCCGGCAGCCATTGCAAAGGATTGTACAAGGAGGTACTTCATACCTTCTTATTCAATGCTGTTGAAAATAATTAGGCTATTATAACCCAAGGTTACACTGTCATATGTCAACAAGAGCATCCCGACTACTGAATCTAAGGTTACAATCCTAAACTTGCCTACTTGGTAGCTGGACTTACTTCTGAATACACTTGCATTATATTATTGTTGTTGTTATTTAGGCATTTATATCTGACAATTCTGTCACAAAATTACCATTGTCTGAAATAGGAATTGTCAGAAAATTCCTATATGAAAGGTATTATCCCCCCCCCCCCCCCCCGGGAACTAATATGGGACCTACATAAACTATTATTTGTGAAGCAGTCCTTTGAGAAGACCAAATGAAACAAAATCACTTTAAGCTGTAATGCTGTTACTGCAATATTGACAAATAGGACATGTAGATTTTGGCCAAATGAATCTTTAAAATGTAGAGGGAATGCAAGTCATGTATTTCCCATTAATATCCTTTAGGGGGAAGCACAGTTCAGTTCATTTCTAAATCTGGGAATTCAATACAAATATGAAAATTGAAAGAACCCAGAATAATTTTTAAGATTGATATTGGGGGTGGCAAGAAGTACCCCAGCACAAGCAATGAGAGCAGAATTTGGTATGGCAGCTATTTCTGACCTGTGTTTAATTTGAATATTTAATTATTAGGTCAAGTTAACACAAATGTGCGACGACAGGCTACCCAAGTTATGTTTAATTGAACAGAAGAATAATCTTACATCAAACCCCTGGTTTTTCAAAAAGGCCCTTCAGTGTGGGATTCAGCGTAATGACTATTAGAAAGACCAATATAGCACGCCCGCATCATAAGCAGGTGCGCTTTATGCGGACTTGAGCTTACGTGCTCAAGCCGCGGGGCGCGCGCGGGGCGGAAGGGAAGGCGTGTCCCATTCAATTGAATGGGCGTGCGCACCCGTTGCGCCCCACGCGCCGCCGAACTGCCGCGCCGCCGTGCATGAGCCCCATTGTTTCCAATGGGGCTTGAGCATAGGCGGAATTCGCCTTACGCGGAGGGATCCGGAATGGATCCCTGCGTAAGACAAGGGCCAACTGTACAAATGCTGGCAGCATGTTTAAACAAAGAATGCTTGACATTAGAGCTCAATTAGATCTAGTTGCTCTGGCCTCAGTAAAATCCTTGAAATGGCTATCAAGGGCCAAAACGCTCTTTCAGGAAGAAAAATATCTGTTTTTCCTTATGAAAAGAGAACATCAGAAGGCTTTTGCCAAACTTCACTTTGAGCAAATGGACTCAAAGGTGATTCAAGGATGATACCAGGATATCCCTTTTCTTGATAGACTCTGTATATGTGGGGCACCTAAAATTGAAGATCTTACACATTACCTGCTGCACTGTCAATTATATAACAGTATTAGAGAGCAATATCTAGCTCCCATCCTCAGAAATTTGAGGGAAAGGTATGATGAAAGCAAGCTAGCTCTTGAGCCTTTTATTACTCTTAGGGGTCATTCCCACTTACCTATAAAGTGGGTCATGATCCGAATTTAGGGTGCATCGTTCCCACTGAAGCTCGAATTTAATCTCCATTACCCCTCATTCATTCCCACAGCATCTCGAATTAGAATCGAATTAAAATGTTTAAACCGGATTATCAGCCTATAATTCGGTTTAAAAAATAGTAGTTTATAACGCGAGTTATTTTTGAAAGCGGGTACGATTCGCTGTATCCAAATGGGAATGAAAGAGTGTCTGATTCGGGAACCTGGAGATGGGAGGAGCAGTGCTCAAGGGGCTGGCCTGGGGGTGTCACCCTCTTTGGTCTCTTTCTACATCGCCAGCGCCATTTTCTTCAATTCACATAGACTTTCCCCCGGTTGATTGCAACCTCACCTCTGCTCCTCATTCATAGACCGATGTGTGAGGAGAGCCATTGAACACCATTTTATTCTTTTTTCTTTTTTCACCTCTTCCTGAGCGCCTGAGCAGCAGATGGGCTTTGCAGGACATGCCTGCTTGATCGCCCTCCAAATAGCCCAAGGAGCATTGGGGGAGGAAAAGCGATTTTGGGAAAGAAGGCTCATTCCAGAGGAACTATGGGATGGGCATTGCAGGACATCCCTGCTCGATTGCCCTCCAAACAGCCCAAGGAGCATTGGGGGAGGCAAAGCGATTTTGGGGAATGAAAAGCCTGGACAACCAGGGATCTGAGGGGTGGAGAATCGAGCCTTGTCTTCTCTCTTCCCCAAAGATTCTCTCCCCATTAATGAAGCCTGCTGCCTTCTCCTCCTTGATCCGATTTGCCAAGCCTCCTTCTAGTCTGGGGAGACACAACAGAAGAGCCTTGGATGCAGTCAATTTTCATTGGCTGCCCCCTCCCCCCCCCAAAAAAACCCAAGACTTGGGACGTCTGACTTGATTGACAGCTTGTGGACACAAATGGGGACAGGGAGCAAGTTAATCCGCTTTAAAATAAAACAATTTAAAATAAATGGGAACGAAAACGAGGTTTAAATGAATCGAGGTAATTTGCCCCTTTTGGTAATGGAAACGATGGGAAAAATTCGAATTATTCCTGGAACATAATCCGAATCAGAATCGCTCCAATATAATCCGTTTTATCTGCCAAGTGGGAACGCCCCCTTGGGGTTGCCTTGTTAGCAGTGAAAGCTGCTATTCTACGGAAGCAATAAGAAGAAAAGGACCCCAGATAGAGTGTTGTGCAAATTACAAGAACAGTGTAATCAGAGTCGTATATTTTAAATTTTATAGAGATTTCTTTTTATGTAAGTTTTAACTTTGTATGTTTTTTTTAAAAATAGAGATTTCTTTTTAAATAAGTTTTAACTATTTATGTTTTTTTCCCCTTTTATCTTGTATTCTTTGAAATTGTCTGGAGACTTATTTAATAAAGATGTATGTACCTATGTATGTTCTACAGCCATAAAAAATCTGTATAGTCACTTGCTCAAAACAGGTTGGTGAATTTCCAACTCTCTTTGGAATGATTTTTCTATAGTAAGAGCTGGGTAAAACTTTAGGATTGTAAATGGTTATTAGATTGAGTTTCTCATGTACAAATTACTATGTTTCAAAGCATCAATTTCATTTAATAATTTAATTTGAACTCTATTCTGGGAACTGGATGACAGGATTCAGCATTTTCCCTCTTTGTCACTTCTTTCTTTTTTCCAGTGTCTCTGCTGGCATAGTTATGCCACTGGTGGAGTCAAAAGGATGTTGGCATACATGTTAAACTATAGTTTGGTTATAAATACTCAGGAGATACAAATTCCATTCTTATTTCAAAACAAAGCAGGATCAGGCTTGGTTGTTAACTGGACTGGGGACAGCCAAGGAATACGAGGTGCTGTAAGCTATATTTCAAAGAAAGGCAGTAGCAAACCACCTCTGAGCATTCTTTGCTAAGAAAACTCTACGAAATTCATGGGGTTGTTATAAGTCGACAGGTAACTTGAAGGCACAGACATACACACCAATACACCTATGTGTGTGTTTGTGCTGGTGTTATAAACAGAAGAGTTTGAACAACCAATTCTTATTCTTTGTGACCATTCTACTGCTCTTACAGATGCAAGCAGAGTTGGTCCCATGACTAGGCAGGATGAGAGCTAGCAGATTTAAGTTGTCATGAAAGATAAGTATATGGTTAGCTATTTAATTTGTTTCTATTTTTACTACTAGTGACAGAAGAGGAGCTTTAGGATTTTTCACTTCATGTGCCAAAATAACTTGGCTGACTTTGGCTACAACTGGGGGTGGGAGCAATATTTCCTGCTCCTCCTCAGGCAGCAAAATGTCTTGCGTTGGCTTTGGATAGAAAGCCATGTACCAAAGGTGCTTTGCATTCCATCACTGATAAGGGAGCAGATCTAATACATCACTAATGTATAATCCTATGAATGTTTTTGTTCTGAGCCTCTGATTGTTAATGCAGAAATACTTTGGTCTTTAGGTATAGAGTTATACTTTATGTTTCAGCAAATACTACATGTCATCTCATTAATTTCCCTGCCACATTTATTATTCCCTTTTAATATGACTTTTCAATGCTGGCCCTATGATTAGTAATAAAATGAGTGAGAATAATGGTAAAATAATGGGAGAAGGAAACAACTAACATTTTAGTTACTTTTCTAGTTACTTTTAAAAGAAATTCTTAGAGGATTTTGAATGAAAATTTTCACACTATACTCACCAGTCTTAAAACTCCCTCTCAAAAAACACTTAATGAAAATGAACAAGTATCTTGAGTCAAATCTGAAAACCCTGATACACATAATGAATGGTGAATTACGCTTTAAAGGCTATTGTTGCTGTGTACCTTCACGTCATTTCCAACTTAAGACGACACTAAGATGAACCTAGCACTAGGTTTTCTTGGCAAGATTTGTTCAGAGGAAGTTTGCCATTGCCTTCCTTTCAGGCTGAGAGAGTGTGACTTGCCCATGCTCACCCAGTGTGTTTCATGAGTGAGTGGAGATTTGTACCCTGGTTTCCAGAGTCATAGTCCAACATTCTAACTTCTACTCCATGCTGGCTCCCTTTAAAGGCTGTAACAGGGATGAATTGGTTTTTTAAAAAGTAATTCCCCATGATTTACCCCTTCTGAAAATGTCGTGGTGAACGCTTACCATTGGTCTGTGTCTGCCAGATAGCATCAGCCATTCCCCAGATGGCTGGCAATATGAAGAATACAGCAAGGTGCTTTGGGTGAGGTTTCCAGAGCAGGAATACGATTATACAAGCAAGGTTGAGTACTGCAGCTGTTGGATGAGGAAAGAACATAGGAAAAAATGGCAAAGTACAATGTAAAGTAGAGAAGCAAGAACATAAGAATTACACAATAGTATTAGGCCAAGGGCAACATTTATTATTTCACTGCCTGTTGGGGTGGCCCAGATTATTCTAGAAGCAAAGAGCTGGTGACAATCCAACTGTATATATTGTAGGTATGTAAGTAGGTATGTAGGTAGGTATGTAGGTAACTATACATTTTGTTTAATAAAAAAAATTAAAAAGCAAAAGTAATAGCAGCCTATTAGTGAGCAGATGATCACTTATAGCTTATTTGAAAGTTTCTGCAAATTCCCTGTTTGTTTTAGACCACCCATTCACTTTTTGGCTTATTCTACCCTACAGCAATTTCATCTTTCTTCCCACTCCTCTATTAGACAATGTATTTGAATATGAACAAGTATTAAAAGTAAACCTTGTCTCATACTCCGCTAGACATGGTGTGTATATGAGTGGGTATAGAACTGGTTGTTGTTCGACATCTGCCTTTATTGTTCTGCTTGACAGATCCAGTTTCCACATTTCCCAACACTTGCTCCTCAGTTTTACATACCTAGAGCAAAGAGAGCTTGTCGGCCAGTGTATTGGGAAATCTTTCCAAAGAACATGGAGGAGAGAGAATTTGCAGCAGCAAAGCAGATCATCACATAGCCAACAAAATTTATCCCAAGGGCACAGGTCACATAGGACTAGAGAGAGAAGGGAAAGAGACACACAGTATAGCATTATATTGTTATTGTTGCTGACAGCAGTTTTAACATTCTGCTTTTTGAATGACGATATCGTCTATATTTCCTTCTAAGTCTTGAGTGAATATTAATGTAATGTAGACATGATCAAGAAAACATTGTTCTTTTAGTGTGTCATAAAACTCCTGGCTTTAATATATGTCTGCTGTGGTATAGTGTGGCTTGGACATGTCTACATGGGCCATTAAAACTGGTTTCCCCCCTCATGTCAGATGACACAGGGCCAAAGGCCCCATTCAGGTGTGCATTATCTTCATGCGGGAAGTGCTGTTCTGCAGCAAATATGGGCCATCCCTTAGTTAATGCAAATTTTAAAAACTTACCTTTTGTTCCAGAACTTCCAAGAAAATTGGAGCACTCTGAAGTAATGCCAGGGAGTAGTTTACACAGTGTTTCGCTGTGCTGTTCAGCACCACAACCACCAGTGTGAGTTGCTCTCTTTGAAGTCACAACAAGGCATTCGGCCATATGATCGATGATGGTTGAATTGTTTTCAAACTCACAGGGAGCAACTCACACCATTGGTAGAGGCACTGGGTGGCATGGCAGGACATGTGTATAGGCCATCACCTAGCCTTGCTATGGAATGCTCATGTAATGGGGGAATTTGGGGCAACGTCAGGGCCAAAATCCTCTGGGAACAGCCAGGAATATTCTGGCTGTTGTAGACCACCCACAGATTTGGTTATTTGCCATGCATGTTGCCAAATGCAAAAGCAGTTGAAAAAGTGGGAAAGGGTGGCAATAGAACACATATATCTAGGGAGAATGATTCACATAGGTCAGTGAACTAAATACTGCATTCATTCAGTTTTGGCCTATTCTCTATGGAGATTATCACATGGGGGATGTCCCATTCTATCCCATCATGTTCCCATCCTTCCTGCACAATCACAGGAAAGACTTTCACACGGGATTTGCACTTATCCTATCTGGGAAGCACAAATGACAGTGATTGTGTGAAAGCTTTTCACACAGATCCCATCATTATCCCACCATTAATATATCATTAATGTGACATTGGCTGGCATTTTGCATAAACAAAAGTTCGTATTAATGCAATGCTGCTTTAATGACAGTTTAATGGTGGGATCAGTGCTACAATTTGAAAGGCTTTCAGATCTCTGTGTTGCAAATGGTTTGGGAATATGAATTTTGTCCTATATCATGTTTTTAGTCTCTCGAATCTCAACATTACTGCCATGCAGTGGCATCCTACATTGGAGTGTCACTTGGTGCAGGGGGTGAGACTTTGAGGGCAGGGCTTTAGGGGGAGGAGCCAGAAGGACTCACCCTCACCTCCCTTGCTGGCATGGCTTTACATGCATGTAAAGCCATGCTGAGGAGGGAGAAAGGGAATCATTCGGACTCTCCCCTCCTTCCCAGCATGGCTTTAGACATGTGTAAACCCATGTTGAGGATGGTGGAAGAGATGCTGTCATGCACTGTGGCACATGGCAGGGGTGTGTGAGGAGGCAGTCAGCCGGGTGTTACCCCTCTTCTGAGGTGTCACCGAGTGCAGTCCTCACCCTCCCCACATCCCACTTAAGCTATGGCCACCATGTGCTCATTCAAGTAATTCAGGTATAGGAGGAATTCCTACCTTGGTGTAGTCACCAGCAAGGAATCCTTGTTCAAACCCACTGTACATGGTCAGAGGAATCAAGAGGCACTGGCGTCTGTCTGTAAGATGCCGAAATGTTGCCAAGAAAGTGGACCAAAAGGATGCTTTCTTCTTTTCTTCATTTTCCATTTGTTGAACTGAGACTGGATTTAGAAATACAGCAACTAGCAACACAGCAAGCACTCCACTAGCTGTAGGAGGAATGGATGAGTTAGAATGAAAAACATTTTAAAATGACAAGCAATTGATTAATTTCTAATTGGAGCTGAATTATAGGGTCAGATTATCTGACTATTAAGTGGGTCTAATTTAGGTCCATCTTCTAAAGCCAAGACAGTTGTGTTATGACAGCTGGAAAAAAGAACTGTGTCATTGCATAAGAGATTGCTTTACTCTTCCAGGTCACATGAGAGTTTACACAGAGATTAGCATGGATGCACTATCCTTACATCTGTCAACATTGCCTCTAGATGAATTGGTAGTCTGAGCCTCTGCCTTCAGATTTAGTGACAGACATTTCAGAAATACATGTCAAAGGGAGAATATTTGCTAGGGAACTATCTTTTATTACATTAATAAAAGACTGATTTACCCAAAAGCAAATGGGTACCAGAAAACCTAGTCTGATATGACCAGAAAAAGGAAACACATTCCCATTTTTCTGCCCAAGGTTTAAATGGGTGATTTTCATTGAAAATCATAATTAACATTTTTATACATTAAATGTTGTTCCAAACATTTGAAATTAGGAACCTCCAATTTTTTTGAGTAAAAAAATATATGAGGGTGGGTTTTTGTTGTTGTTGTTGCAAATACACAATAAAAACAGATTTAGGAGGCCTTAAATGAAACTACTTGAAGTCATGCAACAACAACCACAACAACAACATACTGTTTGGGGGATCCCCAACTTCAAAACAGCCAACATCCACCCAAACAGCCCCCAAAGCAAAAGGAAGTGACACAATATCACTTCTGTTTGCCTAGTACAGTGGCTGTGATGGGGGGATTGGCACGGTATTGTAATGGAGTGACAGGACAGAACTGTCTTAGCCCCCAGACTCATTCATCAAAATTGGCTCTTGATCTATTCCATCCAGCCCTGGAGTTAGTAGCTCAGCATCCTCCACTCCACACCAGCAATTTCAGTGGGAGGGTAGTTGTAAAAATTGTCAAGGAAAGAGGAAAACGTGAAAATCACTGGTACACACTGGTCCGCCAATGCTTCCACCCTATCAGAATGAGTCTGGATGGGTTTTGGCTTTGAGAGGCTCCAACACTGGAATTTTCTCATATTGGGATTTGAATTACTTTGTCTGGCTTATGTTACAGCTTTAGGTGGCTTCAAACTGTCACAGAAACATAGGCCTGTTACAGACAGCCAAAATAAAGCTGCTTCGAGTCACAGTGGAGGTATGGTGTTTCAATGATGCATGCATCCTAAGAGTCCAGAAGTTGCACCAAAGCCACACTCCAGCCCTAAGGACTGGAGCGTGGCTTTGGTGTGGTTTCTGGGCTCTTAGGACGCATGCATCATTGAAACACCATACCTCCACTGTGACTCGAAGCAGCTTTATTTTGGCCTCTCTGTTACAGGCCATAGAATTGTCAAATTAGAAGGTTGTTTAGTTCAATTGCCTGCTACTGCAAAAATCACGATTAAAGCATCCCTAAAACATGTTTGAAAGCCTTTAATAAGGGAAAGTCCACCACATTCTTCAGTAGTCCATTCCACTGTCAAAATAGTTTTACCATCATGAAATTCTTTCTATTTTTAACTGCAACCCCCTTTCTTGTAATTGTAATCCATTGGTTCAGTTTCTAATCTTTGGGGCATAAGAAAACAAGTTTGCTCCTTCTTCCACATGACAACCCTTCAGGTATTTAAGGATGGTTGTTGTATCACCTCTCAGTCTTCTCCAGATGAAATGTCCCCGGCTACATTTGTGAGGCACTCCTACCTTTTGTCATGGCCCATGGGGTTTGCTTTACCATCACACTCATTTTCCTCTGACTATCTTTCATCTTGTTGATATAAATGGTCTGTGAGAGTATTTACCTGTGTAGATTCCCAGCAGTATATAGATTAAGGTTTCTGTTGGTTTTGAGGTATTTGTCTCATCTGTTGTTGTGTTCTTGCAGTCTTCTGCACCACAACATGCCAGATCTGCTTCTGAGATGTTCACTATTCCATTTAAAAAGTGAAAAGAATAGTTAATGAGTACTCAAAATACAGGTGAAAATCAAGACCATAAATTAACAGCCAAATTAACATAAAACCAGTTTCCAAATGATGCTTCAAAGAATACTGGGGTTTATCAGACTTTAAGCAGGATACTCTTGTTTATAGCTGTTATGGTAGAGAGAATGCCAGAAAGACAACTCTAGACATTATCCCATAATTCTCTGCACTGCACAGAGATCATACAAAAGGCCTAAATGAGGTAAAGCCACATTGAAGAAAACAGTTTACTTACTGATTTCAAATGAAGTTGAACATGTACAAAACTTGCTGAGCCACTTGCTGAACCACATTCCAAAGTATCTTGACATGTTCTACTGATATGTTAACAGCTAAACATCAAAATAAACTAAAAGAACAAGTGTAATGTACCTAGTTTTAAAATAGTTTTTGTTAGTTATTGGTGAGTTTGTATATGTGTCATAGCCTTTTGTTGTTCACTTGCTGCCACTGTAAGTTTTTGTCTATATAAGGTTGGTCTATTTGCTAGTTCAGGATGGAACCTTGAGCTACCAAGCCAGTGTCCACCTAGTGTTGCACTGTTTTATAAATTGTTGAGTTCAGTCTACTATCAAACTTCATTCATGAACCTTACAGCATTTGTTTTTTAAAAAATCCCCTTTATAAGCTTCTGTATGCATTCTTTAAATAATGAACTTTGCATGAAAAGGCAAAAACTCAAAGGTAATGAGAAAAAAGTTAGAAAATGGAGGAAAATGCCCCAACCCCCCCCCCTTTTTTTTTACAGGGTTCAGACAGAGGAAGGCCAAAAGTTGATTTTTTTTTAATGGCAAGATACATCAGGACAGTCAGTGTGTATGTAAACTGTCCTGTCACTACTGGTCCATATGTGGTAGGCAGTGTGTGGCCCTTCAGATGTTGTTTGCTTTAAAATTATTTTTTATTCTCCCTTTCTCTCAATATGGGACCCAAAGCAGCTTACAATATAAATTAAAACAAAATAGCTAAACAATATGTGGTATAAACGGCTAAAAACCAATTAACAACAAATCCATTGAAAATGTTCATTTAAAACAATTTGAAATACATTCAGCACACCTGCTGAACATCCTTTTGGCCTAACTTGTTAAAAGCTGAAGACCTGTCTAAATAGAAAGGTCTTTGCTGACCAGGAAAAAGAAACCAGAGAATGAGCCAATCAAGTTTCCCTTTGGATGGAGCTCCATAGCCTCAGAGCAGCCACTGAGAAGGCTCTCCCCATGTTCTCAGCAAATGAGCCTGTGAGGGTGGTGGCACAGAGAGAAAAGTTGCAAGACTCAGGCATGTTTATATGGCTCTTATCTCCCGTCATCCCTTATCCTGGGCAATGCTGGCTAGTGCTGATGGGAGCTGCAGTCCAGCAATATCCAGAGGGACACTACTGGGCCACATAAATTTACTGTATATGCTCAACTATAAGTCAATGTCATGTATAAGTCGAGGGCAGGTTCTGGGGCCAAAATTATGTATTTTGATATGACCCGTAGATAAGTCAAGGGTAAAACTTAGTACATAAAAAGATCTAAAGCAAAGGAAAACAATGCCAAAGAACTTGCAAAATTCCAGCAGGCATAACTGTTTGTGCTCACACTAAAGGCTGGATAGATGAGAGAGTAGGTCAGTTATGTTCTTGCCTTTCACCAGAGGATGGTTCATTTTTTAAAATAAGAGTACTTACACTGACCCATGGATAAATTTACTCATTTTTTTGCAGTCAATTTTTAAACTAAAATTTCTGGACTTATACATGAGTACATACAGCAATTTGTGGCTTCAGACAGTGTTTTTATTCTCCAATCCCTTTTACTTAGAGTTGCTGGGAACTGAACCTGGGCCACTTCTGTGGAAAATGAATGCTCAGCCACTAAGCTATGGCCCTTCTCTTAGTGCAGGGGTGTGAAAGTATGGCTCATGACCCAAGGTCCTTTTTTGACTTTTAACTCCCCCAGCCTTCCTGGATGGCCCGTTTCTTCTCCCATTGAAAGGGTTTATCATTAACAAATACCTGTAGGAAGTGAAGTAGCAGGGGAGCCAGCAGGGCAACATTCTTTGTTGTCCCTACTGCCATCACAGTTAGTGCTACACTCACAACTGCAAAAATTGCCTTATACTAGTGTAATGGGCCATTATGCCCCTGTAAAGCAGCCAGAGGTTTTTGGTTAAAAAATTAATACATTTAAAATAGGTGTGGGCAGTTGTGGAAGGCTGGGGGCTATATTAACCCCCTCCCCAGGATACCTTGGAGGACTGCAACTGGCCACTGCACCAACTCTCTAATTTTTTTGCTCCCAAATGCCCCAGAATGTCCTCCAGGAGCCATGGCTCATTATTTTCACTATATTATTGGGCCTTTCTGGGCCCTTCTAGGATGATGAAAGGTCTTCTTGTAACAATAGGAAGTGAGCAGAAGTCATATCCTGTTTTTAAAAAGGCTTTTGTAGGCCAAAATTGCCTAATAGGGCTGCAAATTATGGCAGAAAAGTCCCTTGCTGCTTCTAGAGGGCATTTGGGGGCAATAAATAAATAAATAAATAAATAAATAAATAATGGCAAGAAGGATTTTTACCCTTGGAGGACAAGTGGGCTTCACCATGGTAGAAATCCACTCCAAACTTCTTTTTAGGACATTTTGGGTGGATGGGGGGAGTAAACTTTTTTTTATTTTGTAATTTGTTTTACCCCTGGGGACCACATGTGGTCTGAGGTCCATCCTTTGCCCAATCCTTTGCCCATTTTTTAAACTTTGTTAGCCGCCCCGATTGTTCTCAGAGGGGCGGGATAGAAATAAAAAAATTATTTATTTATTATTATTTATTATCCTGTTTTGAAATATAATTGATTCTAATCTGATGACATTAATTGCAAATGACACAGTGTATATTTATTTATGTATATTTTACTTTTGTTTGGAGTCTGGCCAAATACCAGAGATGATATAAGATTTCCCCAGATTCCAGAAGACTGGAATATCAGGAAGAAGATTCCAAAATACTGGTTGACAACATCTCTTCCAATTTTCCCTGCTTTCGCAGCATACGAGTTGCCAGCAATGGTGAGATATGTGCACTTAGCTGACCAAAGCGGTGCTCCTCCCAGCCCCAAGATCATAGATGTGGGGATCAGTGTATACCTGCCATGAATGAATGAATGAATGAATGGTTATCTATTTTAAGCATGAGCAACCATCTCCTTCTAAAAGAGATGTCAGAGGTAACTTGTCACATCATCAACCTGAAAGGAATTAATTAATTAATTAATTTGTTTTATTTATATACCGCTATTCCAAAGATCATAGTGGTGAACAGCAAGTAAGCTAATTAGCAAGTAAGCTAATTTGCCCCCAACAGTCTGGGTACTCATTTTAGCGACCTCGGAAGGATGCAAGCCTGAGTCGAGCTTGGGCCCTTTTGCTGGTCTTGAACTCGCAACCTTGTGGTTTTGAGTGAATGGCTACAGTACAGGCATTTAGCCACTGAGCCACCAGGGCTCCCCTTATACTGTTAGATGGGAATGGGAATATGCGGCTCTCCAAATATTGCTGAACTTCATTTCCTATCATCCCTTGTCTTCTTGAACCAGGATGAGGCATGATAAGAAATGTAATTCATCAGCATTGGAAGAAGGATTTTTTTTTTTTTTGGATGGCAATGGCAAACCCGTTCTGAAGAAACATGCCAAGAAAACCCTGTGATAGGTTTGTCTTAGGGGCACCATAAGTTGGAAATGACTTGAAGGAACACACACAACACACACAGAGTCATGTAGAGTTAACACATTGTCCAGATTCACAAATAATATTGTGCATACATTTCTGTCTTTATGAAGGGTACCTCCTCCAAATACAGACTATCTTGTCACTTTGTTCTTGCTATATAAAAGGAAAATCTTTCCAATACTCAAATATGCAACATCCCTTATCATAAGTGACATCTGCCAGTCCTATAAGGGACAAATTTTCTAGCCCACAAATAATGGAGCTCCTTTATTATAAGGAAAACCTGGCAATCCTAGCTTAAACATGTTGCTGTTGTGTGCCTTCATGGCATTTCTGACTTTTGACAACCCTATTATGGGGTTTTCTTCACAAGATTTGTTCACAAGGGCCTTTTCCTTCTTTTGGAACTGAGAGAGCCTCACAGTGAGTTTCCATGCCCAAGTGGGGATTTCAGTCCTGGTTTCCAGTATCCTAGAGCATTTTTCCTTGTTGCTGTTACCATTTGAAATGTGGACTATCTGCATCCTTGCTGACAAGAGAGGTTATTTGTTACAGGCAACTGCATTAATTGTAGCTTAGTTACTTTAATACTACCACATCTGCCTCTGCCACTGACAACCTCTATACTGAAATAGAGGAAACTGCAGAGACAGTGGAGCTTAACGCTCAACTTTTTAAACCAGCTCCAGCTTCCTGGGCTGGAGCTGGGATGCGGGATGGAGGTGGGGATTATCGCTCACTAAATCACCACCGAACCACCGGCTTTCATCAGCTCGGGTCCCAACTGTGCTCTGCCAGCACTTTTTTTGAAGTCAGAAAGTTTCCAACTTCTATAAAGTGCTGTTGGAGCACAGCATGGACCTAGGCTGATGGCAGTTGGTGGTTCAGTGGCGATTTAGTGAGCGATAATCCCTGACTCCATCCCACATCCTGGCTCCAGCCTGGGAGGCTGAAGCCAGTTTAAAAATGTGAGTGATAAACTCCAGTGTTTCTAAGAACAGCATTTATGTCCTAGACCTAAAGATATAAGAATAGATGAATACAGTTAAACTGTATTGGTTAATGGGCTGCTCATTTATGGCCTTGTGTGACTGCCACATATAGATCTTTCATGTTAACCCTTTGTTACCTAGGAAGAAGGTTATCTGCTGCTCAGATAATGGGGAACTCCTATGATCACAGTCCCATAAACCCACACTATTTGTATTGCTGTTGTAGTGAGTGTAATGTAACAGAAATGAAGGTGATAGGATAACATGACCTTAGGTAAACTTTCCTTTCCTGTCCCTTTCCTTTCAAGTGTATACTCAAACACCTATCATTCAATGCTGTGTGTACTGGCCTTTGTTTAGTTTAAGTTAGCTTAGAGCCTTGTTTCCTAAAGAAGGAAAGGTTAACCATCACCAAGGCTACACAAACAGTAATTATGCACATACCCTGGTTAAATAATAGGCTGCATAATATGTTTGTTTGCGTATTCAATGTTTTCATTCTCTTCTAGGTTTCATGTCAAGTCAGAGTACATGTCCCTAGCTGTTTTGTTATGATGAGAAACATCTATAGAAACATCCAGAACACAGATTGGTAATAATTGGGTAACTGGAAAACTGGATAATCCCAGGTAATTGGGTTAACCTGAAGAATGACCCTGAGACTCAGCCTATAAAAATCAGCCAATACTGGCCAGTTTATTTTGCTGCTTTCCCTCCAAACTGGGAGAAAGAGTAGCACACACACACAAAAATCTACTTTTATTTCTTGCTTCTGTGTGGTGGTGCCCACCATGTGGAATGATCTCCCCAGTGGGATTAAGTTGGCTCCCAGTGATGTTTATTTCTACCTCAGCCACTGAGATTTTGGAGGATCCAAGCAGACTTCAGTGGATTCTGTCACCACTTGGTGTCTAACTATAGAGACATAGGAGATTATCGCACTGGGTTCTGAGAACGTTCTCATCACGTGATGAGAACGGAACGCATTTGAGTATACCGCACGTATGTGTTCCAATCGGGTTCTCAGAACGATTAAATGTGTTCCAAATGTGTTCCAGGAGGGTCCAGATTTGAATGTGTTCCCAGTGAGCTGAAACGTGATGAAAACGTTCCAACAGAAGTGTGTGCGGTATTCTTATCCGTTCTCAAATCCGTTCCCTCATTCCTCCGTCTCCTGATTGGCTGAAAGAATGACAGGCAGGGAGGCAGGGAGACAGGGAGGCGAGCGACTGCAGTGAGGGAAGGTGTGTGTGTGTGTGTGTGTGAGAGAGAGAGAGAGAGAGAGAGAGGGAGGGAGAGGGGGGAAGAAGGAGGGAGGGAAGGAAGGAAAAAGGGAGGAAAGGTGGGACAAGGAAGAGAAGAGGAAAGCAGGGAAAGAGAGAGAAAGAGAGAGGGAAAGAGGAGACCAGAGCAGAGAGCAAGAGGGAGAGGGTCTGGCTGCTTCTGGGGGGGGGGGGGGGGCTCTAGTGTCATGTCCAGTGGGGCTCCTGTGCTGTCACAATGCAGGAGGCAGGGATGCCCAGGACCTTCTCCTCCTTCAATCCAGGAGGGAACCCACAAAAGCTCCTCTGTTTGGAGCACCACACAAAAGCAAGCAAACAACTCCCAGAATTCCATAGCAAAGAGCCAGACAAGAGTTAAAGCGGGGAGGGAAGCTCACAACCTGAAGGCACACATTACATGCACACACACAGGAGCAAAAGGGTGTCAAGGTGCCAAAAAGGGGAAATGGGATGACAGCAGAGGACTCTTCTTTTCTAACCGGTTTAAAGAGCTGCAATGGCGGCCGGGGCTCTGCCCTTGGTCCAGTCCCCTCCCTTTCCCTCTGCTTGAAGGGACCTCTGTGGAGCTCCCTTAAAGCCCAGGCTGCCAAGGAGGGGACTCTGCCCTTGGCCCATCAAGTTACATAGGTTTTATCCTATTTTCTTCAAACATATGCCAGCATATGAAGCCCCAGCGTTTTATAGGGGCTTGCCTTCTTTCCCTCCCAAGAGAATCTTCGGAGGGAAGACTTCTCAGTGAGGCTGAGAAGCACTCTCCCGGCCAGAGTCCCTAGGCTTACTGAAATCCCCCACCTCCCTTCCCCATAGAAATCAATCCAAAAACTGAGTTTAAAAGGAGCAGAGGCGAGCCCTTTGGCTCTGCATCTGGGAGAGATTTTAACCTCCGTTTTTGGATTGATTCCTATGGGGAAAGAGGGAAGAGAGAGAGATGGCAGGACATCCCCATAGCCAAGCATCCTCTGCCTCCCCAGAGGAAGACCCATAGGGCTCACTGCTCTTTTTAACCTCCGTTTTTGGATTGATTCCTATGGGGAAGGGAGGTGAGGGATTTCAGTAAGCCAAGCCTCCCTTTTCCCTCTTTCCTGGGAGCAGCGCCTCTCCCAAGCCGTCCAACCACTGAGTGGCGACATCATCAGAACACAGCCCACAAAACGTAATACAGCCAACCGTTCTGAGAACGGTTTCAAGAAAAAGGAATCACAGTGCGGTAAACTGCCGTTCTGATCACGTTCTGATCACGTTTTGATTACTAATGCGGTAATATCCGTTCCAGGAACGTTCTCATCACGTGATGATATGGAACGTTCTCAGAACGCAGTGCGATAATCTCCACAGTCAGATGCAGCAATAATGGCCTACTTTCCTCCAAGCATGAGTGACTGGGGGTGGGGGCTTCAATGGAATTATGGTGGTAAATGGCTCACCTTAGGAATGTTCTGCAATATACTATGCTGAGCCATGAAGGATGGCACACACAAACATTCCATGTTGCAGCTACTCCACAGGGCAGCTATAATAGGAATGTTGGCTTACTGCATCAACAATGTAGAATATTTCTACAGCACTATGATATCATGGTGACAGTGGAATTGAAATCCTTCATTGAACAGAACCTATACTAGATATTATAATAATATAATAATAATAAAAACTTATTTTTATACTGCTTTTCCGCAATGATCAAAGCGGTGTACAGAAAATGCAATAAAAACAATACAGAATAAAAATTTCAATAAAAACATAGCAATAACATTATATTAAAACATTACATTAAACAAATAAAACCAATTACCCCAAATCAAAGCCAGCTGAATTGTTAATCCATGATGCCAGTACATATAGGGGGAAGCCACATAGTATCAAGGGACATGGGGGAAAGCCTGGTGGAAAAAAACAGGTTTAAGCTTCTTTTTGAACAAATCCAGGGAAGTGATGGAATGGAGCTCATCGGGAAGAGTGTTCCAAATTTTAGGGGCCGAGATGGAGAAGGCCCTTTGCGAGGTTGATGCATATCTCGTGGTTGGAACCCTCAACAAGTTCTTCCCGGCTGACCTGAGTGTGCGGGGCAGATTATATGGGGAGAGGCAGTCCTCCAAGTACCCTGGGCCCAAGCCATTTAGGGCTTTATAGGTAATAACCAACACCTTGTATTGTGCCTGGAAGCGAATGGGCAGCCAATGAAGATCTTGCAGAACAGGTGTTATATGGTCGGTCCTGGAACATCCAGCGACCAATCTTGCTGCCATATTCTGCACTAACTGAAGCTTCCGGGTTTGGTACAAGGGTTGCCCCATGTAGCGCGCATTACAGAAATCCAATCGAGAGGTTACCAGAGGCCCAGATAGGGTCGCAGCTGGCGTATCAGCCGAAGCTGATAACAGGCGCTTCTGACTGTCGCATCCACTTGAGATGTCAATTGGAGCGACGAGTCCAGAAGTACTCCCAAGCTGTGAACTGAGTCCTTCAGGGGGAGCGTGACCCCATTCAGGACAGGTGGACAAATTTCACTACCTGGACCCGGGGAGCCTATCACAAGTACTTCCGTTTTCTCTGGATTCAGACTGAGCTTGTTTTCCCTCATCCAGCCCATTACCGACTCCAAGCAGGCATTTAGAGGAGAGATGCCATCCCTAGTCACTGCAACAGTCGGAGACACAGAGAAACATATTTGGGTGTCATCAGCATACTGATAACACCGCGCCCCGTGTCTCCGGATGATCTCTCCCAGTGGTTTCATGTAAATGTTAAATAGCATGGGGGACAAAATAGCTCATTGAGGGACACCAGATGTAAGCGCCCTCTTGTCGGAGCACACGTCCCCCAGCTGCACCATCTGGAATCTGCCCGAGAGGTAGGAACGGAACCACTGGAGCGCAGTGCCCCCGATACCTTTCTCAGGCGTTCCAGAAGGATACCATGGTCAATGGTATCGAAAGCCGCTGAGATGTCCAAAAGCACTAACAGGGACACGCTACCCCCGTCCATGCCCAGACGGAGATCATCGACTAAGGTGACCATGGCAGTCTCAACTCCATAGCCCACCCAGAAGCCAGTTTGAAACGGGTCCAGAAAATCTGTTTCATCCAAGATCGCTTGAAGCTGGAAGGCAACTGCCCTCTCGATCACCTTTCCTAAAAAAGGCAGCAACAAAACAGGTCAATAGTTGTTTTGAGTCAGGGGGTCTAGTGAGGGCTTTTTTAGCAGAGGTCTTACTGCTAATTTTAAATTGGATGGAAATCGCGCTTCACTAAATGATGTATTAATTATGCGGCACAGCATAGATGTTACCGCAGGCCCCCCCTCCCGGGCCGTCAACCAATGAAGGACAGGGATCGAGAGAGCAACTCGTCTTCCTAACGCTTCTAAGAATTTTGTCCACATCCTCGGTATTCACAAACTCAAAGTGATCCAGTTTAATAGAGTCAACGGAAGCTCTGGATGCTTCTCTTATAGGTTCTGAAAAAATGCTGGCGTTGAGATCAGCCCTTATCCAAGAGATTTTATCCGCGAAGAAGTTGTTAAATTCGTCACAGCAGGCCTTAGATGGTTCTAATATAGGGTTCAGGGAGGGGGCAGTTGTGTCAGCTCCCTCACTACCCTGAACAGCTCTGCCAGACGCGACTCCGCGGACGCAATACGTGCAGCATAAAACGAATGTTTTGCTGCACTTATTGCCACTCCGTAAGCCTTCAAAAGAGACTCAAGGAGTGTCTTGTCGGCTAAGTGCTGGTGTCTTCACCAGTTGCGCTCTAGTCGTTGCATGGTCCACTTCCTTTCCCTGAGATCTTCTGTGTACCAGGGTTGCTTGTTGGAAGCAGGCCGGAAAGGACGCTTGGGAGCGATACTGTGTATAGCCCTGGAGAGATCTTTATCCCAGATGTCAGTCAGGGCGTCAACAGAGTCGCCGTCACTTCCAACCATATAGCCCTCTAGGGCCACAAAGCCAAAAACACATATTGGCCGGTTACAAACCGGCAGTTGGGACGTCCGGAGGACGTCCCATTTTAAAAAAGGGGCGTCTCTTCTAGACGCCCCTGAGTCTAGTACGGAATGTGTCTGTACAATATGGCGCCGGCCCTTCTACATGGCCGGCGCCATATTGACGTATTGGACGCTGAGCGTCCGAACGTCGCGCGGCCCTAATGACGTCACGAATGCGCCCTTGGCGCTTCGCGACGTCATCAGTGCGCCGCTGAAAGAAGCTCCATTTTGGAGCTTCTTTGAGGCTCCCGCGCAGCGCAAGCAGCGGCGGCGGCAGATCGCCTCAAAGCGATGGTCTAGAACCCGCCAGTGACACCTCATTTATCACATGATGGAATAACCAGCACTTTTAAGTGAAGCCTGGGGTGTGTGATTCAGCTTGACTGGACCCATTCCAGTCTGCTTCCTTCCCAGATTCTTTTTATTGTTGTTGTATGCCTTACTGTCTTTTTTGATGGTGACCCTAAGGTGTTTTCATGGGGTTTTCTTGACAAGTTTCTTCAGAGTGGGTTTGCCATTGCCATCCTCTGAGACTGAGAGAGTGTGCATTGCCCAAGGTCACCCAGTGGGTTTACATGCCCAAGCCAGGATTCAAATCCTGGTCTCCAGAGTCCTAGTTCAACTCTCAAATCACTACAGCATGCTGGCTCTCTTTCCTGCTAATGCCAGAGGACCCAGTAACACTTCCAGCCCCAGAGCATTTCATTTGGCATCACCATGACATTAAGATAAGATATCAAGATCTTCTAATCATATAAAAACCCCAAAGAGACTTCACTCTCATGTTTTCTGTTCCCAATTTCCACCTAAGAATAGACCTCTGGCTGAAATCATGTTGGCTAGCACCAACTAAAGTAGACCCACAGAGGTGAGTAAATGCATACTTAGATCCAATTGAATGGCTGGACCAACAAAGAAATTTATGCCTCTGTTGTTGTTGTTTTGTTGTTTTTCACAAATTATCCAAGTGTTTCCTGATTGGGTTTTTCACTATGGCAGTTCCCCTGTACAACAATCAGGTTGGAAGTATTTGACAAATCCCAATAATTACATTTCAGATCTCTTAGGAAGTAAATGAGTGGTATTACCAGCTGGCATAGAAGTTCCCCAAAGAATATGTAATGTAGCAGCACATAGAGCCTACAATGGTCCACTTGCACCCGAGCTTCTGAATGAGGATGGGTGGGAGAAACATGGAAGACAGGATCAGTGCTGCATAGATAACACTCAGAGAGGCGACACCCAGCCCTTTTTCAGAATGGAGGCTGCTCTGTAGATACAAAATACAAGGGATGCAAAGGTTGGCAACAGGAGTGAGCAACATACAGCTCATGGGGCACATACAATCCCTGCCCCCTGTTTTGTACCCCTGCCACTGCAGAGCTGGTGATGGCTACCAACATGGTATTCTCACCACCAGAACAGAAGAGAGTTCTTCCCCTCTCTTCCCTTCCCTTCAGGGAAAGAAGAGAACACTTTGTCTTGCAGTCTCACGTATCTATATGTGTGTGTGTGGGGGGGGGGGTTTGGCAACTGCCGGTCCTGGACCAATCTTCTGGAAGCATTCTAAAATGGAAGGAGACAAAACAAAACTGGAAGTGGCAGGAAGTGTCAACATTATAAAGGACAATGAAATGTTGTGTGTTTGTTGCTATAGAATCACCTAGGAGTTTATCGCACCATGGAAAGAGGCACGGAAGGAGAACGTAATGGAAGGGGCCTGAAACGAGAGGGGAACGAGTGGGGGGTGCATTTTACTGCACACAGAAGTCCCTCACTCTTTGTATTCCGTTCACCATCCATCCCAGGGGGAGTGATTTTTGAGAACTGTTTCAGAACATCGCAGTCCGCTGGGGACGGATTGGGAATGGAAGAGAAGGGAACGGAATGAGTGAGGGACTTCTGTGTGCAGTAAAATGTGTCCCCCACTCGTTCTGTTCTCTTCCTGGCCCCTTTTGGACCGTTCTCCAACTGTGCCAGGAGCCAGTGCAATAAACTCTCTAGTCTTTGAAGAGTTTGAGGAAGTAGAAAAGAAAATCTCTTCTTTCCATTAGTTAAATGTTAAGACAATTTGCTTTGCATGGGAGATGTTCCAGGTTCGAGCCCTGTTATCTCCAGGAAGTTTTGGAAAAGGTCATTGTTTGCAACACTTTACAACCACTGCTAGTAAGCTTCCTGTTGATATAACATGCCCTCCTAATTAACTCTCTGTCATCCCACTTTTTCAGTGACTTTTAAAATGTCCCAGTTTCTCTCTTCTCCTCTTACTTTTCTCCTTTATCTTTGGCTTACTTCAGTGGCAACAAACTGAGTTCAAAGGTACTTTGCCCTCAATTAATTCAGCAGCAGGGAGAAGAGGGGACACAATCTTGCCCTTCCCAGAAGGCTGCAGCAAAGCCAAACTGCTGTGGCCTCTCCTAGTTTGTGTGGTCTCCCTCATTAATGACATTTGCCATCATGACCATATTTTGATGTTGCTCAGCCACATATATGTCCTAGTTTTCATCTCTGAAATATTGAATGGTATGGTATTTCCACCAAGTAGAAATGGGAAATAGAAGGAAAGTACTTTCTCTTCACAACCAGATCTCTGATTTAAGAGGTTTTTTTTTTAGCTTCCCTGAAACTCTTTCCCAGGGCAGTTGTGTCATTAGGGTGGCATAGGGAGACCACATCAGGTGACATCCAAGAGGAGAGACACATTTCTTGAGAGTAGCCTAAATTGCTAGTCCCAGCTAGAATAAACCCATAGAAACAATTTCTGAATGGTTAAAAAACAACCACCTCCATATCCATAAATCATATTGATTCAGTGGCTTTAGTTTAGTTGGGACTGGCAATTGGATTTAGGCCAGTAAGTTCTATTACATTTAATGTTTCCCAAATGCTGGCACAATTCATTCTCAGCCACCACATTGAGAGGAGAACCCTTGGGGACCTACCTTTTAGCAGAAATTGGCTGTGGCATTCATTTGTTTCCTTCCCCCTGAATCCCTCCGCCCATACCTGCTCTCTTTTGCTGTGGGTTTTCAGCTGAGGTCAGAATGAGGCACTCAGACATGTTATTGCCACTGGGCATCTTGTTCTGACCTCAGAGTGGCTCCCAACTGCAGTGGCACAACAAGGACTCAGAGGGAAGGCAACTGCCATTGTTGCTGCAAAGAGAGACAAAAACCTGCAGCAAATAATCAATTATTTAAATGGAGGTTAGGGGTGGGAAACCCCAAATTGGGTGCGGGCATGATGATGACAATCTTGACCCAGTTTAGATTTTGGGTGGAGGAGTGGAATCTGAGGTAAATCACCCATGTAGACAAGCTCTGGGACTCTCTTCCATTAAGGAATCCACCCACAATATAGTCAACTTGTATCTTCTTCAAATAGATCCTGCTCAAATATATATTCCATAGCTAGATGTGTCATCTTCAGTGAAGCACCTAAAGTCCACCTACCTGCAGGCTCTGGAGTCCTCCAAAAGCAGTAAATAGAAATAAGAATCCAAATGAAACAACCAGAATATTCTTTAGATTCTTCTCCATGTTGTGGATCACATAAATTTAATATAATCCCAGAATATTAGTTGAAGTGAATTGTTCCAGATGAAACGAATCCAGGCAGAGGGGTCAGAAATGGAAGCCAGGCTCTAACTTTGCTTCATCTGTAATGCAAAGGAGTCATGTTAGCCATTTGGATATCTTCCAGTAGATTTAATACAGCACAGGAAACTTGTTACTGATTCACTTGCTCAAAGCATGTCTTGGGTTCCACAGATTGTATTTTTATCTGCCTAATAGCTGCCCTTCCAACCCAGTTACAAAAGTCTCTTCCAAGGGTGAGCAAATTTTTCACATTGCTCTTTTGATACATAGCATGCTTGACTTCATTGGAAACTGGCACAGGAAGAAGCACGTGCTTTTGATTTATTTTGGGGTGGGATACAGTTACAGGTTAAAGAGTAAAGATTAAAAGGTTGCTTGCAAAGCTCCACTGTAATAGCATGGTTGTAAACTAAGGAGGTGTGGTCCTTATTAATAACTCAGTGCAAATTTGTGATAGCATAATAGGAGACAGTTGTTCTTGCCAAGTAACTACCACTGTGAATACACAGCATGTAAAAATAAGGATAATTTGTGGCATGGCAGATCCTTTTGTAATTGAAGAGGCTTTAGTATGCTGATATTTTTGAAATCCCATTTGTTTATCTAGAAGTCCTTAACTTTGTCTGGACAACACACAAGAAACATTTGTTCCTTCCTTTCTTTCTCCTAGAGGTGTACAAGACTTTTCCAAGTGTTTTTTTAAAGCTTGTTATTGTTAACAGCACCATTAAGACCATCAGCCGGACTGTAAGTTTGGGGGGCTGAGGAGGAAAAAAAAACCTACAGCAAATTGTTAGTTAATATTTATTTACTTACTTACTATGTGCCATTTTACTCCCAGAGTGGGACCGAAGGCAGCTTCCAGAAATAACAATGTTTACAATAAAATTTTAGAAACAATTAAAAATGTACATTAAACACTATAAAATCATTTAGAAGCCAAACAAAAGTTAAAACAAATTAAAAAAAATACATCTAAATATGATAACCTGTTAAAATATTTGAAGAGGTGTCATACTGAGGATGGAGGAAGCTTGTTTTCTGCAGCCCTAGAGACTAGGATGTGGAGCAATGGATGCAAACTATAGGAAAAGAGATTCCACCTGAACATTATGAGGAACTTCCTGACAGTAAGAGATGTTCGACAGTGAAACACACTCTCTTTGAGAGTGGTGGAGTCTCCTTCTTTAGAGGTTTTGAAATATAGGCTGGATGGCCATCCCTTGGGGGTGCATTGATTCTGTGTTCCTACATGGCAGGGGTTTGGATGGCCCTTGTGGTCTCTTCTGACTCTAAGATTCCATAATGTTATGAAATAAAAAATCTCCCCTGATTAACCATTAAAAGCATGCTTAAATAAACATGTCTTTGTCTGCCTGAGAAAGGAAAGCAGGGAGAAGTCAGCCTCCTGTGGGAAGGGAGTTCCAGAAGCTGGGAGCAGGCTTCCTCTCATATCCTCACCAAGCGAGCCTGTGATGGTGGCAGGACTGAGAAAAAGTCTGCTTCTGCAGATCTTAGCATTCTTTCAGGTTTGTATGGGGAGATATGGTCTTTCAGATTGTCTGAATCTAAGCTGTATTGGGCTTTACAGGTGATGACCAGCTCGCTGAATGGTTTAACTCACTGCTAGAATGCAAAGACCTAGCCATGTTAGTCTGAAAAATCAGTAGGCAAATGGATCTTGTGGTTAGTCTTTAGACTAACTGAAAAAAAAGAAGTTGGTGGGATGAGTTTTCATAGACTTGATTCTACTTCCAAATGCATCTAAGGAAATATGCTCAAATCTATGAAAGTTCATGCTACCAACTTCTTTCTTTCAGTTAGTTTCAAGGTTACTACAAGATCTCTTTGCATATTTCATTTGCTGTTATATTTTATTGTCAAAGACAGGGGCAGGTGCTTTTTCTGTTTCACTTGTTCAAATAACATGGCTGGCTTGGCTGATGGTGCATGTGGCCACAAAATGTTGTGAGTTGCCCTTGAATATTTAAATATTTGAACCACACTGTAAACTGAGTTTTCAGGGATACACCAAATGGAAATCATTTCCAGAGAACAGAGTTGCTAGACTATGAAAATGCTGGAAAACAGCAATACTGTTCCATATATTGGCCCCGCTGTTTCTCTCTCTCTCTCTTGCTTCACTGAAGGGGTTTACAGCTTTCCTGTTTTGATGAGACACACAGCTCACTGATTTTGCTGTAATGTACTTGAATTGTGTGATCTGTCACACAAATGGGAAGAAGGATTCAATGAACAAAGGGTGCATTGAACCAGCCATTAGAGGGCAGCATGGCATCACTGGTCAAGTCTGCATGACTATTGAAGGGGAATTCAAAGATGTAGCCCTGTGAGTCTGTAGAATCAGTATGCAGAGAGATCTTACAGCACCTTTGAAACTAATTGAAAGAAAAAATGCTCCCAATTTCTTTCTTTCAGTTAGTCTCAAAGGTGCTGTAAGATCTCTCTGCATATTGAAAGGGAATGGCAATCAAGTGTTTCAGATCATGGGATGAGACACAATTCTCAAGAACACTCAGAACAGTTCCAACCCTTGGGAAGTAGCGGAGGCACTGTTTACTTGTTGGCATGATAAACCATCACATTTGTGGCTGGTTTTGGGTGTTTGGGGGCTAGTTTTGAGGTCAAACATTGCCTGAAAATCAACACAAAAAATATTTGAGGAGATCTGGAAGCTTTTGGGTTAGGCTTCTGGGAGGGGCTTCTTGGACTGCACTTTGGGGTCCCAGGTGCTACATGTCATGTGACATGAGTTGCAGTTTGTCTACACCTAGCCTAGGCAATCTGAACTACTGTTTTAATCTCATACAAGCCTTCCCAGACTCTGAATTACTTGGAGGAGCCCTTCTCTATGTCTAATCACCCTCATCATTTGTGGTGGGAGCACAAGAGAAGGCCTTCTTGGTGGCTGCTCCCTCATTCTGAAACTATATTCTTAGTTTCTTAATGACTCCTTCTTTATCCTTGCATCAGCCGGTAAAGCTTTTAGTTTATTCTGACAGGCTTTAGGGAACTGACTGTTTATAAGCTTTTTAATAGTGTGCTGTGTTGTTTTATTTCTTGTCTTTTTAATGACTTCACAGTTTCTAATTCTGCAAATTACTGCTTTTAAGAATAAATTCTTATTTATTTATTTATTTATTTATTTAACTTAAATGTGTTTTAGTCTAATTATAAACCACCTTGAGATCTAGTTCTGGAGTAAAGGTAGATAAATAAAGTACTAACACTAAAGAGCCAATGTGGTGTAGTGGCTTGAGTGTTGAACTAGGATTCCAGGGTTCAAGATGTCACTCAGATTTGGAAATATGCTATGTAACCTTGGGCTCTCTCTCACAGCCTTTGAGCATAGCGATGGCAATTTCCCTGTGAATAAATCCTGCAAAGAAAACCCCATGATAGATTCACTTTAGCTCCATAAGTCAGAAACGTCTAGGTATGCAACAACTATTATTCATAATATGCAAATATGACAGTGATTCCCTTTCCTCATGGGTATGGAATGGAAAGTCTTTTCTCATGGCACCCTAAGGCTCCATACCTAAGGCTTTGATCACCACAGGTTGCGCATCCCTAATTGAACATAACCTTCTCCAGCTTTATTTGCAGCCCAAGATAAATTAGGGAATGGGAACTCAGGTGCAATGTTATCAAAGACAAACAAAAACTGTTGTTCTTTTAGTTGTGTATAACAATTCCTTTTTAAAAGATGTGCTTTTGGTTTTAAAATTTTGACATATCAGGACCACGTGTGGAGAATTTTTAAAATGTTTGCTGATGTGATCCATCAGTGTAATCTGTGACCTCTGTGAAATGTACAAAAACAATTTCTCACCAGATATAGAGTACAGTATAATGTTAAAAACAAAAAGTGCTCTTTAAGTCTAGGACAAGAATTAGTCCAAAATTGGAAAAATGGGCACAGAGGCCCTTTTCACACTAGGAAATTCTCCTACACTTCCTACAATCAGAGCACAGAAAAATTATTCTTCCTAGCCAGTATGGCCATTCTGGGAGCTGGAGACCAAAAAGTAACTTTGGCCTGAAATAGACGAGACAAAAGTGCTGGCTTTGGGCAGATCTGGGGGCATGGCTACACATGACACATACCCCCAGATCAGGCCAAAGCTGCGACCACCTAAGATGGCCCAGGGCTGCTAGCAAAAGGAGTGCAAAAAAAGTGCTTCTTGCTGGTGGACCATTCAAGGTCGCCGCAGCAGCCTGCCACAGGATTGCGGTATCTGGTTGCCACGCTCCTGCACAAATTTCATAGTGACTGGGCCTGGAGCAGCCAGAGGCTGTTCCAAACTGCTGGTCTGCTCAATCCCTTTGCCAAGCCTTGCTCCAAATACTGAGTGCTTGATAGCAATTCATCAAATTGCCATGAACAGTATGGAAACTTTCCCTGGAAAGAAGTGATGAGCTCATGCTTGATCCAGGACAGACTTAAGGGAACTAGCATTAGATTACATTTGACATCACGTGAGGAATAGACTGTGAAGAACAATTTACCAGAGGTTTCCCCCAAGTGTGTCTCATTTATGATTCTTTGGACTGATGGATACCAGTTGAGTGAGTCATTTCATTCTCAAGGAATATTTGTAAAATATCCCATAAAATTCCTCAGTGAAATTTCAGTCAGTCCTGCAGAGCATCCCAGCTAATAAAACTGCTATTCACACTAGCACTTATGATGAAAACGAGATTGTTGACATCCATCCAGCCTATTCTCTATCACTATCCTGGGACTGGATTTTCCAACTCTCTGTGAGTCCCTTTGAAGGAAGGTATGCATCTTTACCACAGAAATCTGATAAGGCTGAAGTGCTTTTTATTTTGCACCAAGCTGTGAATATTTCTCATTGCCTGCAGTGTATCAGTCTTGACACCCTTCATTCTTTTTGTCAGGAGACAGATAAAATTGCCTTGTAGGACCTCAACAGGCAGAGAATTGCAGTCTCAAGTCCCACGTGGGTGGGGAATTCTTAAATTTTCCAGTTAAAAGCTCTTTTACCAGAAAAACCTGAGAGAATGGACAAGCCAAAGAAAGAAAGAAAGAAAGAAAGAAAGAAAGAAAGAAAGATAGGTTTCATTCCAATGCTTCCTAAAGTCCAGCTTTCTTTTCTTTGCATTCATATTTCCTTATTAAAATATGTGCTTCCCTTACCCAAAATGCCTGAGACCAGAAGGATTTTGGATTTTGGAATATCTGTATTTGCATATTGTACATAATGAGATATCTTGAAAATGTGACCCAAGTCTAAAAACACTGCAAATGAAAATCAAACACATGTAGCCAGTCAACATCTATATGGTTAAGATGTCAAAAGTTATAAATGAGGGCGAACACACAAACTTGGAGAGACTGCAGCAGTTTGCTTTTGCCTGAGCCAACTGTGACATGCAAGATCCTGCCCCCCTCCTCCTCATTCTTGAGTTAACTGAATGCAAAGCAATTTTGCACTTTGAACTTACTTTGGAACAATTGAATTCTGCTGCAGACAAGGGAGAAAAATGGGAGGAGGAGAGAGAAACTGGAACATTAACAAAGCAGCTGAAAAACTGGGATAGCCGAAGATTAATTGAAACTATCTGTGCCATACTGGCACATTGGGAGGATATGGGGCTGTCCCAAGAGAGTTTTTTTTGACAAAGCAGGAAACAGCACCTCCTGACCCAGTTAAAGTATACAGTATCTAAAGCCAGTCTGTGTATTCTGTCAGAAAAAGGAAGAAAATCCCACAAACACTTTTTGTGTCTTTGACAATAAAAACTAAACAACAATAAATAGCTAACACTTTGATGCCCTTTCATAACACCAAAATCTGCTGCTTGAGTCAGCTTCCTCACTCTGCCAAATGGTAGGACTCATGCTGATTACTCTCATTGCTTTTTTATGGGGCTTGAACAGGAAAAATTCTGTCCCATTTCAGCATGTCATGAATTTATTGGTGGATGAAGTATTTTAAAAATACTGACTACTGGAGCTGCATGACAACACTGGACAATGTGTTTGGGTCTGTGTCATGTGGAGGTGCATGAGTGGTTGGCAGAGTTGTTGTTTTTTTTATGGTGCATCTACACTGTAGAATTATGCTGTTTGACATCACTTTAAGTGCTGTAGCTCCATGCTATGGAATCCTGGAGTCTGTAGTTTTGCAAGGCCTTTTGTTTTCTCTGGTAAAGGATGCTGGTGCCCTTCAAAACTACAGATCTCAGGATTCTGTAGGATGGAGCCATGGCAGTTAAAGTGGTGCCCAACTGCATTATTTCAATAGTGTAGATCTACTCTTAGAGGTTCCAAGATCTGTAGCTGGAATCCTGTTGGTGAGATATGCAAGCATAAACTCCTGTTACGCCTATGTGGGCCACGGTAGAAGGAGGTATCTGGCACTTCCCTGTGCAATGACACCAATACATACTGCTGACCTGCCAGGCCCAGGGATGCAACCCCTCAACTGTTTTTGTCTTGTATGTGATGGTGAATGATTAAAAAGTAGTTTTCTCTCCACTGTGGATGAAAAATAGATATTCCTTCTCCATATTAAGATTGTTGCACAGTTGTTGATTTGCAGAGAAAACCATGCTTTCTTGCATAAAACCACAAGGTTTCTGTATAGAGAACAGGCTTTTTGTACATAAAGTTCCCTTTTTCCCCCTCCAGGATAATTCCTGCACAACACTACAGGATGCCGATTACCAAGAAAACTGTGGAAAATTCTTGCTGGTCTCTTCAACATGGCAGCAGTTCCAATGATCAGGAAACACATTTTTCAACTTTAGAAATAATATTTGGAAATATTCTTTCAGTTCGTAAAGCCAGCTGATCTGTCATTGCATCCCATGGTCATTAAGTCACATGGGGAAGGCAAGAGTGTGCAAGGGGTACCAATAAGATGTCATCCATTCAGACCTCCAGAAGATCCAAAGAATGATATTTAAGTTTGAAGAGATGTAAACAATTTCCTCCAACACCAGCCACTTGGCATATAGTGATTTGGTTTATTATTATTCTTTTAGACACTGAAAGCAGGGGTGGGGGCTTGTTCCTGTAGAGCTGGTCTTTATGCTTGTTACTTTGTTTGCTTCTTTGTTCTGCAAATGAGAAGGGCTGCCCAATGGCAATTCAGAACAAACATGATGAACATGCTGTTTCTTCTTCTGGGTGTTTGGATACTGTTCATTGTGCACCAACAAACACACCTGCAGACATGGGTTCATTTTTACATCCTGGAATTTTCTTTGGAATTAGCAAATACCCCACATTAAGACATTTGGTGGAAGGTTTTTCTTCCCCATCTGCCTGAATGATAGTTAAATAACTAAATAATAAATAATATAATTAAAATCTTTATTTATATCCCGCCCTTCCAAGAAGATCAGGGCGGCTTACAACAATGCAACAAGTGCAAACAAATACAGGTTAAAAACACGAAACAATAACAATACACAGTCTAAAACAATAACAAAGACCCCGTTAGCCCATCCTCATGGCCACGGAAGAGGAGGGAGGCCCACAGGATATTTAGTCGGGGAATGCCTGCTTGAATAGGAAGGTTTTGAGGTCCTTCCTAAATTGGGCCAGGGTGGTAGATGAGCGGAGCTCCGTGGGCAGCGTATTCCAAAGGGCTGGGGCAGCTGTGGAAAAGGCCCTTCTAGAGGTAGAAGCTAACCTAGCCCCAGGCACCTTCAGCAGTTGCTGCCCAGATGTTCTGAGGGTGCGAGGCGGATTGTATGGGGAGAGGCGGTCCTTTAGGAATCCTGGGCCCAAGCCAACTAGGACAACAATAGTGAAAGCCATGGGGGAATTAACATTAAATCAACCAAAACTATGCCAGACAGAAGCATTAATATGCTTTCTAACTATATCATTGTTAGAGGGCCAACATGGTATACTGGTTTGAGAATTGAAGACCAGAGTTTGAATTCCTATTCGGCCATGAGAACCCAATGGTAAATCACACTCTCTCAGCTTCAGGGGAAATAAAAGACAAAGTACATCTGAACAAATCTTGCCAAGAAAACTCTGTGATAGGATCACCTAAGGTAGCCATAGGCCAGAAACGACTTGAAGGGATACACCAACAACTTCATTATTGGACTGGCAGCACTTCCTGAAACAGAATGATGAATTGCAATAGCCGACAACAAGAAAAAGGAGGTAGGGGAAGAAGCCAGAGGATGTAAAGTGTTTGGGTATGGATGCTTTGATCTTTTATTCCTACATTGTCCTCTAGAAAATGATTCCAGCCTTTCCTTTGGCTACGCAATGAATTATTTGTTTTACTGTACTCTCCTAGTGAGTGCTCTCTCCCTCTCTGTCAGCTCCCCCAGTCTATTTGCTATCTCTTCCTTTCCTAGACTTCTTCCTTTTAGTGCAAGTCACTTCATGCCTCTTCCGTTTAAAAGATCACCAGTGCTCTTCTCCTCTGCAGCTCTCCAGTACAAGCAGGCATCCAGTGATGCTGATGGAGCATGAGTCTGGAGCATCCAAAACAAATTCACCACAGCTGCAGTGAGTCATCTTTTTTGACCAAAAGCTGAACAGCTCATCTAATAGGAAGGTCTATTGTTCCCAAACAATGGCTTACTTGGAAAAAGGCTGGCAGCCAAGGACGGTTGCATGATCATGGTTCCTGTATCAGAACGGCAAACTTGTGATAGAAAACCATTTCATTATTTTATTCATTTTTCTGTCCTTCTTTCCTTGACAGTGCGAGGGCCTGCTTTCACTGCTAAACTGACATAACCTCTCCCTTCTGTTCTGGGACCTTCTGCCTCTAATCTTTATTTCTTTTTTTAAACTGCTACTCTTCTGTCACCCCCTCAAAGAGCTAATTATGAATGCACACTTCTTTAACATGCACTTATTCTTGGAGCACTTTGCCCAGAATTGTGTCATACTGATACATGTGTAGTTGTGTCATTTTTCTTGATAACTCCATGCTTCGGCGAACAGGTGGGATCCAATGTGTCTTCCCCCAAGTGAGCAATGGAAACATTTGCAAGGATTAGGCTTCATGAGTTCCTAGCCCTGAAGCAGGTCAAAGGCACAGATCCTTGCTGTGCATGTTTTTTTTTAGAAGCCAGTCTCACAAAGTCCAATGGGGCTTCATGCCAGGGGAATATGCAGACTATCTGCAGCCTACACAAAGACTGGACAGTAGGATGGTTCAGTGGTTGGTGTTAGAAGGGATATAGTGGAACAAAGGCTTTTAGAGTGTACATACTAGGACTTTCTGCTTAACGGGGATACAGTGATGTTACCTGTCTCTTCTTCAGGGTTCCCTCTCCCTTGTATGTACACTCTTTTGCTGGAATCTCTAGTAGACCCTGAATTTTGCCAGCCAAACTGGATCATTATGAGCACCCCAACTGCTGAAAAGTATTTTTGAATGGCTTGGTCCTAAATGACAATTAAGATCCATTAGTTTTACAAACAACACTGCTACTAGATCAAGGCTGAAACAATTTCCTTGTTGATTCATAAGAACAAACCGGTTTCCACAGTTTTATGAAATCATATCGGATGTTGGAGAGACATAATGTTCTGCCAGTATATTTATTCAAGTGTTGTAGGAGAGTGACAGTCATCATCCAAGCAATGGCACATAGGTATTCCCAGCATACAATTAATGGACTTTTATGTTGTGTGTGGGGGAGGGGGTGTAGAGCTGCGCCAAAAGCCATTGTGTGGCCAGCAGAAAAACTGTTTCAGGAGGAAGTAATTGATACAGTGCAATGTTAGAAAGAACATCCATTTCAGTATAACGTCTGCTAGTTTAGTACTAAACTAGTAGAGGTTACAATTAAGATAGGTACTTTTTCTATCATTGTGCAAGAAAATATGCACTACCTCCTCCTAAAATCTTTTTTCCCCTGGCAGCGGAATGGTTTTTGGTGCAACTCCACCTCTCAAACTAAATGGCTACTGATTGTTTATGATGAGTGCTGGTAATTATCACTGTGCAATTGCTAGATGGCAAATGTCACCCTCCCAGACATCTTGCATAAATATGCTAGTAGAATATTATGCGTCTCCTATATCATTTATGATTTCACAAAATGGTTGAAACTGGCTTGTTTTTATGAATCAACATGGTGGTCCACATTTTTGAACAATTCTTGGGGATCTAACTATGAGGACTGTCATGATGAGTACTTCTACTTTACTTTGATAGAAGAGGCAAGAAGGCCTTTATGTCAGTCTTAGTCCCTCAATTGCAATATGGGATTGATCAGCCACCTTATACTAAGTTGGATGATGGATTCCTCTAGCTCGGTGTTGTCTGCACACTCTCCAGCATTTCAGGCAGATACCTTTCTCAGCATTACTTGAAGGGGACTTGGACATTCTATGCAATGCAAGTCATTTACCATTATGCAATGAAAACTTTCCCTGTTGATATCTTGCTTGACAAGAATGCTCCATGCACAATCCAGTTTTAATGCAGATCTCTCAAAGTTGTAACTGTTGCTTTAGGAATGCTGCAATGTTAACTTTAGGAAAGTAAAATAGTTAAAATTACTATTAATCTTTATCAGACTACAGTTTAAATATGTGCCAGTCACTTAGTGTTTTACTCAAAAATATCATAATCACTTATGAATTCACTTCGTGTAATAAAATGCTTGGTATTAATTTAGACTCCTCGGTTTAGATTTGATCTTTTGTGCCTCCCCCCGCATTTGGACTCAATTTTCTCCAGTTTGGAGAAATTTAAAAGCACTTTTTGTGGGGACAAAAAAAAAAGTGGTTTCTAAATCAATGGGTTCATGCAAGGGCCATGTCTGACATGTTGACAAGGCCATATGATGACAGCTGGTGAAACCAACCAGAAGGGGTCTATACTGGCAGACTGAGCGAAGACCTCTTGAGATAAGCTGAAATGGCAGAGGGGAAATCTGATCCAGAAAGTCAGACATCTGGACATCTTCCTACTGTCATCTTGAAATTACTCACACTTGCCACTGCAACAGCAAATAAAAGCAAAGCAAAGCCTCTCCCCTCCAATCCCTTATTTATCCCATTTTCACTTTTTGTTCCACATTAGCAACACTTTTCCTGCAGCTATTTAGCCCAGTAACTATCTATTCCGACTGGCAGAAGTTCTCTGGGGAGTGTGTGGAAAAATTACTTTTTGGAATTAGAACTCCTAGCATCCCCCAGCTAGCATAAATGGCTATGCTGCTGGGATCATCCAAAAGGTAACATTTCCCACCCCTACTGTCTGTTCCTTTTAGGTGGGCAAGTATGAGGGACTGGAATATCTGTATGAAAGAATACATATTCTATCCCTGGAAGAACATATTTCTGTGATAGATCACAGGCAGGGAAATGTCACAATGTACAAATCTAATGTACAAATCTCTCCTGGACTTGGTATCTTCCAGATGTGTTAGACTACAACCCCCATCATTCCTTGATAACCTGCTGATTATGATAAAAATTGTAGTCTCACAATGTT
Source organism: Sceloporus undulatus (assembly GCF_019175285.1). Taxonomy (NCBI): domain Eukaryota; kingdom Metazoa; phylum Chordata; class Lepidosauria; order Squamata; family Phrynosomatidae; genus Sceloporus; species Sceloporus undulatus. The sequence continues at coordinate 74,893,309 of NC_056522.1, read as the reverse complement.
GAAGGTTAGCAGGTTTTGGGAACACTGACCTGCAGTCTCTTGCATGTTCTCATTCTCTGTGCTTCTCACCCACATGGCAGACATTCACTCATCCCAACATACTTTGTTACATTACCTTTTAGAAGACTTTTTGCTAGCAGCAGTTAGGAGCAGTGGTGATATTAGACGTCTTGATAAAAGTTTTTCAGGAATCTGCCTTTTCAGGATTTAGTGTCCATTATCCTGAGGCTCAGCATCACCAGGCCCTATGCCATGCAAAGCCAGCCAGAAAGTATTACTGTTATATTCCACAACCAACGCAACACTCATCATCATGTTACAAAACATTATTTTATATCACTACTGGAAACGCCCAGTAATGTCTTCAGTTCCTGGTGTACACCCTTAAGTAGCTAGGGCAAAAAGAAGTGTGTCACTTAAGTTTCAGTACCACTTCCTCGTTGTACTGTATGTCCATATGTGAAGGAAGAAAATATGATGCAAATGATCATTAATCTGCTTGGTGTAGGAAGAAAGGGGAAAAGTAATGCTTCATAGATTTCATGTCTCTGTCTTATCTGCACATTACTCCAAATGGTTTGCTAGGTTTTCAGCAATGGAGGACCAAGGCTGTCACAGTAGGGGCAATGTCTCACAAACGCCCAGAAAATATTTTCATAGAATTGCACAGTTGGAAGGGATCTCAAGAGACCTCTAGTTGAACCTCTTTGCCATTCAGGAATATACAGTCAGCCTTCCTTATCCACAGGCTTTGTATCCACAGATTCAAGTATCCATGACTTGAAAAAATACAAGGGCCATACAGTCAAACCCTCTACCATGAGGAATACACGATCAAAGCACTCCTGACAGACAACCATGCAGCCTCTGTTTAAAACCACCCAAAGAAGGAGACTCCACCCCACTTCAAGGGAGTGTGTTCCACTGTTGAACAGCCCATACTGTCAGGAAGTTCCTCCTAATGTTGAGATGGAATCTCCTTTCCTGTATCTTGCATCCGTTGTTTCATGTCCTATTCTCTGGAGCAGCAAAAACAAGTTTGCTGCATCCTCAGTGTGACACCCCTTCAGATATTTAAACAGGGCTATCATATTACCTCTTAACTGTCTCTTCTCCAGACTAAACATAAGCTGCCTAAGTCTCTCGTCCTAGAGAATGATTTCCAGATCCTTCACCATTTTGGTCCCCCTCCGCTGGACACGCTCCGACTTGTCAACATCCAACAATTGTGGAGCCCCGAACTGGACTCAGTATTCCAGGTGAGGCCTAACCGAAGCAGAGTACAGGGGCACTATTACTTCCCTTGATCTAGACCAGTGGTCCCCAAACTGTGCCCTTTAAGAGATTTTGGACTTAAACTCCCAGACGCCTCAGTCATGGTGGCCAATGGTCTGAGATTCTGGGAGCTGAAGTCCAAACTCCTTTAAAGAGCACAGTTTGGGGACCACTGATCTAGACACTATACTTCTATTGGTGCAGCCTAGAATCTCATTGGCCTTTTTAGCTGCCAATCACACTATTGGTTCATATTCACCTTGTGGTCTACTAGGACTCCAAGATCCCTTTCACATGTAGTCTTGTTAAGCCAGGTGTCCCCCATCCTATATCCATGCATTTTTAATTTTTCTTCCTAAGTGCAGTACCTTACATTTCTCCTTCTTGAAATTCATTTTGTTAGTTTTGGCCCAGCTTTCTAATCTATTAAGGTCATTTTGAATTTTGATCCTCTCCTCTGGTGTATAAGCTACTCCTCCTAATTTGATGTCATCTGCTTTGATAAGCATGGCCTCTATTCTGTTGTTCAAGTCATTGAAAAAGATGTTGAATAGCACTGGGCTCAGAACAGAACCCTGTGGCACTCCATTGGTCATTTCTTTCCAGGATGAAGAGGAGCCATTGCTGAGCATCCTTTGGGTTTGGCTGGTCAACCAATTAAAAATCCATTTAACAGTTGCATTATCTAACCCGCATTTTACCAACGTATTTGAAAGTGTGGCCCTTATCACATGGAGGTTTTTGCAGCTCAGATCCAGGGTGACTCCTGGTTCAACTATGTGAATTCACATTATAACATGAGTGTTTTAACACACCTGGTTGCCCTTCCATTGCCCTTCTGAATCGAGGGGGAATCGAATCCAAGGCAAGTCACGTGATGCGGATTCACACAAAGTGGAGTGAGTGCAAACTGTATTACCACACTAGTGCATGCCATGCGGATTCAACAATTTGAATCGGCATCTTTGAGCATGCTCAGTGGGGATCTGAATGCATCCTGAACCTTTGCACTTCCGGGGTGAAGAAGGGAGCCTGGTTCCACTTTCACGTGAATGCTAGCCTCACGTGAATGACTGCTTCACATTTCTTCCTCCCTTTTATTTTCCCATCCCTGGCAGCCAAATTCAAACGGCTCCTCCATGTCAGAGCCCCCATCCATTTCAGCCTCATATACATCTATTCTCCTGTCATTCTCCTCATCTATTTCATCTACATCTCTCCTTTCCTTTGTAACAGTTGCTTTCTCTAGGTTGCATCCATACTGGGGATGGGGAGATAATCCGGTTTAACTCCACTTTAACTGTCCTGGCTCTGTGCTATGGAATTCTGGGAACTGTAGTGTCGTGAGACATTGAGCCTTCTCTGCCAGAGAGCTCTGGTGCCTCAACAAACTAATAACTTACTATTATTTTTTAATGATTATCATTATTATTTGAAAAATAATAAAAATAAATTATTTTATTATTACTATTACTATTATTATTATGGGAGTTGGAGTTTGTTGTGAGGTCCTTGGCTCGAGGCTATGGAATTCTGGAAGTTGGAGCCTCCGCCCCAGCCTCTGGTGGCCACCTCCATGGCTCCCATCTCTCCCTCCAGCCTCCTGTTTCATTCCCTTCACACCTGTCATCTAGATCTAAATCTACCCTTCATTTCATTCCCTCCATCCCTTTCCAGTTTTTCCATGCACACAAGCAGCCTTCCCCAGCGGCATCGGAAACAGCTGCTTTCCCCCCTTCTTGCCAGCATGTCTCCTGTCCATGTTAAAACGTGAATACATTCATTCCCCAGTAGCTCTCTGCCCTTTCTCCAGTGGCATCGGAAACGACCGCATTTCCCCCTCAGCAGCAATGGAAGCGAGGGGGGGGGAGTACCGGAAGCAAATGGGGCAAAATTGTAGCACGGCATCTTGGGAAATGTGGAGCCTTGGAGGTTCGGGGGGGGTATACCAGGATGGAAGCAAAGTTGCATTCCACACCAGACCAATTTGGAGTGAAATTGAAGTGAGCTTGAATGCAAATTCTGTGAGTTCACCTTTTCCGAATTCATTGAAATGAGGAGTCACTTTTGATTCACTGTGGAAGCACCACAACAGGAGCGCCCATAGAAAGGAATCACATATGATAACACATTATGTTATCACATGAATTCACATAGTTGGACCTGCACTCACGTCAAATCTGAGCTGCAAAAAGCTGCAAAAATCTCTGTGTTATGAACACCAGTGTTATGGGGGACCTTATCAAATACCTTACTGAAATCAAGAAATGCAGTATCAACAGCATTCCCTTCATCTGCCAAGCTGGTAATTGATAGATAGATGGATAGATAGATAGATAGACAGACAGACAGACAGGTCAGCTAAGTCTGGCACGACTTGTTTCTCAGAAACCCATGTTGACTTTTTGTGATTATGTTCTAAATGTTCACATACTCTGTGTTGAATGATCTGCTCTATCTTTCCTGGTACTGATGTCATAGAGCCCTCCCTCTATCTACCATCTTGAGGGAGAGGAAGGCAAGCCAGCTCCAACAGGCCTCCAAGGGAGAGCAGATCTGCTGGACTTTCCCCCTTCCCTACTATCATTCCCTTCTCCTTTTGTGTCTTGTCTTTTTTTTAGATTGTAAGCCTGAGAGCAGGGAAATGTCTAATTAACAAACTGTAAGCCACTCTGATAGCCTTGGCTGAAGAGCAGTGTGTGTGTGTGTGTGTGTGTGTGTGTGTGTGTGTGTGTGTGTATATATATATAAAATACTAAATGGGTGATAGTTGTTGGGATCCACTCCCCCGCCCCCTTTTGCCCTCCTCCAGTCTGCTGGGACTACTCCTGTTCTCTAGGAGTTCTCAAAGATTATTGCCAATGACTCTGAGACTACATTTGCCAGTTCTTTTAATACTGTTGGATGTAGTTCATCTGGTTCTGAAGGCTTAAATTCATTTTGATTAACTAGGTATTCCTGTACTATCTCTTTACTTATTCTGGGCTGAATTTCTCCTATTGTGTCCTCTGCTCCATTTTCCTCAGGTCGAGCACCTCTTTTCTTTTGTGAGAAGATTGAAGCAAAGAAGGTGTTGAGCAGCTGTGCCTTTCTTCTGTCCCCTGTTAGCATTTCACCATCTTCTCCATACAGTGGCCCTACCATTTTCTTCTTCTTCTGGGTTTCCAGCAAATATAAGCATAGTTGAAGTCACCCAACACTACTACATTTCTTCTTTCTGAGTGTGTGGTCATCAGTTCTAGAAAGGCACAATCCAATCCCTTAGTCTGACTTGGGGGTCTGTAGTAGATTCCAACAATAGCATCCTTTTTGTTCTATCCCAGGAGTAGGCAACCTTTTTGAGCCGGGGGCCGGGTTGCTATCCCTTAGACAACTGGGGGGCTGAAGCCAAAAAATAAATAATTAAATATATATTTTTTTAAAAATTAAATATATAAATAAACCAGGACAAATGTAGGACAAAATTTTCAAATGGAATACACTTTTTTAAAAAAATGGAGGACACGTGAAAAAATTGGCTGATTTTTAAAAAAATGTTAATATAAATGCATGTTTCTGAGGCTTCTATAGACAATTACCCCCCAAAGGCCCCGGTGGCAATCGGCGGCAGGACCGGGCTGGGGCCGGTCTCAAGGCTTCGCTGGGCCGCATCCGGCCCGCGGGCCGCAGGTTGCCTACCCCTGTTCTATCCCCTCTAATTTTTATCTGTATGCTCTCCATCTGGCTTCCAGGATTTAAGTCTTTGATCTCTTCATGCAACCCACTTATGGGTTAGCAGCCACTGGGATCGACAGGGGTCTGTTCCCTGTTGATCAGAAAGTAGCTGCCTGATGTTTCTACCCCCACTTGTGAGAGATCTCCATCAAGATAGGTGGAAGAAGGATCCCTGTCACAATTCCCTCTTGCACCAGAGATTGGTCACATGAGGGAGGATGGGACTGTCAGGCAACTGCTTTTCAATCAGGGGAACAGACCCACATTGATCTCTAGGGGCTACATAGGAATTGTGAATACATAGGAGTCACATAGGCATAACTCTTGATTACACATTTATAAATAGCCAATAGGATTCTAGCCATTGCTTTCATTTTGGTACCTGTAACTAGATCCCTTCCATACAACCCTTCATCTCTCTCTCTCTCTTTCACACACTCATGCAAACACACATATGCTTCAAGACCCTCACACAGTCCCATAGACCCAAATGAACATCTCAAAGGTAATGAGGGTTTGAGCTTTGCTGATTTAGATTATTAGAATGCTTTCTTATACTGTTTTTTCTTGGTTTAAACTTTGTTACATGTAAGACACACAATGCTATTCAGTTAACAATTTTTGTACGTAGCCTCAAAAAAGTCCCAGGTTACACATTCCAAATCATATAGAAGGGTGTTAACACCTGTTACATTAATGACATAAGCACTGATGTGAGTTATGTCATTAAAAATGTTAAAACCAAGGATAAGAAAAGGAAAAACAAAGTAAATGCATAATGATACACCAGGGTAGCCTGTTTCTATGGGGAACAGTTCACCCATACACTCATGTATAAACAACAGCCATTCTGGGGAAAATATATTTCAAGGGTCTTAATTGAAAATAAGTTAATTAAATGCATCTCTACATAGCTGTCACCATGAGCTGTGCTTTAAACAACTGCACTGCTTTTGTTAACTAGAGTCTCTTTGAATAACATTAAAGGACACAGTCCTGAATGTCCCAGTTTCTTTTATCTTGAGCTGTGGGGCACAGGCAGGAAAGGAGAATGGTTGAATGAAAGGCAGTGCACATCATTTGTCTGGTTTTTTCTGTAAACAAACTGCAGGAACGACAGGTCAGCTAGAGGACTTTGAATCCCATTACCATCACTTCACTGGAAAAAAAAAGCTCTTTATCAGGGGTTGGGCAGACATGGTATTCCACCTGATACATATTTTCTATATTCATTGGGGGGGAAATTATTATGCAGTGTGTTGCTCCCCAACAAAAACATTTCAGTCAGTGGTGAAGAATGTGTGTTTCCTGACATTCCTGAGCATTTACAGTTCCCATCATCCCTTTCCTCTAGATATGCTGGCTAAGGTTAAGGGGAACTGTAGTCCAACAACATCAAGTTCTGAAGTTGAGCGAACATGTATATTATCATGATAGAACCATATATTTTTGGGATGGTCATAAAATAAGGGATATTGTTGCCCATTGGATTGGACTGTGATGGCTGCTGCTAATGGTCCAATACAGTTTAAAGAGGACTCTTATTTTCTTTGGGCCTACAATTTATAGTATGCATCTGTACATTTACCACTGTCAAAAACTGGGGAAATTCTTGTACTGGACTATAGTTCCCAGAATCACCAATCAGCATGACTCCCCCCACCCCAATGCTCTGACCAGCTAGAATAGAGACAGAAAACATACGGTCTAGAGGTTGCATAACAGGTTAAAGAAAATTGATGTGGATGATTCTAGCCTTTCGTAAAATCTTGAGCATAAAAAATAAACCATCTCTCATTTGGAAGTCTGCCACTGTTGTCGATGAATGTTCAGTTTCCTCCTGGAGGTTCACTCTGATTTTTCTGTGGGATGGAGTGAATTAATTGACAGTTATTCCACCAGCTTTCTGATTTTAAGATTACACTCTGCCCAATGACCAAATTCTGATGTTTCTATTGTCCCCCACTCAGTACTTGGCTATCTCTCCTTGAATTTCTATTCCTATTCATCTCTGGTGCTTCATGCTTGAAGTGGAAGACAGGGACATGTCTTTGCGGTTGCAGTGGGAGAAGAAAGCAATAACTCTCCCTTCCCAGGTACCATAATTTTGATTGCCCCATCTGGTATTAACACTAGGGGGAAACTTACTCAACAACACAAATTAAATTGAAATATTTAGGGTTGTGGGTACCTTCTCCAAAGCAGGGATTGTGAAACTTCAACCCTCAAGATATTTTGGCCTACAACTAGCATCAGTTCCACCCAGAAGATGCAATGGTACAGGACTGTGGGATCTGTAGTTAAAAAACAAAAAAAACAAAAAACAAAACAAAAAAACAAAACAAACAGAAGGCCAAAGATCCACCACCCCAGCCCAAGGCATGTTTTTTCCCCTCACAGATTTAACTAGACTACTTCTAATTGTGTATACACTGTCACAAAATGTATCTGATTAAGAAGCTGTGGAGTGCAGATTTTTGCAGATATGGGGAGCTAAATGCTCAGTGCAATCAAGCTTGATGTTACTTTCCGCATTTGCTGGATGCCTCCTATTAATGTTAATTTTGGAAGGACTAAATCTACAGACTTTATTAAGGAACACATAAATGCATTAGGAAAAAAATATACCTTTGTCTAAAGATTGAATGTTGCCCATAATTATATGATTTACTGAGATAAGTAAGAGCTTATTGTATCTCTATAAGAAATCACCAGCATCTGGAATTGAATTCTAATTTAATTCCTTGACAAATGCTACTTTCAATAGGAAGAGAAATAACTACCTTACTTTGCTTTGAACACAATTTTCTGTTAGAATCAATAAAATGTAGTGAGAAGGAAAGAGGGTTTGAACCAAATAAAGAACTACACTGGTGTTTATTCTCAGGTAATTAATCCAGATGAATGAGGCCCACACTGCTATGTGCTGCGGCCAATAGAATTATTTGTGGGCACAAGACTGTGGAAAGACTCATGTATTCTGATGTGCAGATTTTGTGGCTCCAACAACAACGTCCCAAAATTAAAGATGTCAAGGAAGGGGAAAATAAACTAGAGGTGTAAAAGGACCTGCTTAAACTATATGGATGCACTGAAGGAGTGCAGTATGGAAGCCATTTCATAATTGTGGTTCTTTCCCAAACTGAATTGTTTGCACAACATATTGATGCACAATTCTATACATGTTTTTGAAGAAGTCCCACCAACTTACATTTATTTATTTATTGGCCCAACCTTGCACCAGAAAAGATGGTGAAGAATAACTGAAACATAACATAAAAAGAAATAAATTAAAACACAATTTTAAAAAAGTAATAAAAGATAAAACCTTGAAACCTGCTGTTATTTCTGACTAGACTAGGCCCATTCAGTCAGTACGATTCACCTATGTGTTGACTCACCATTCAACTATTAAGCTACTCAAGTTGGGACTAATCAATAGCATGTCAGTCACACTTCTTAGTATTTATGTTTGTCCCGTTCATATATTAAACATTAGAAAATCATCAGAATTATTTTTCTCTTCTTTCTGTTTGTGACAATTTGGGGAAAATACACCTATTTATCTCTGTGTCTGTAGCAAAGGGCTACTGATACAACTTTTTGCATGTATAGGAGGAATGCATGGGGTAGTGGTGGTGCAGGACCATATGGACTAACCACCAACTGCTGGAACCACATTCCCCCTCTTTTAACCAAGGGCTGGTAAATGATCATCGGAATGCATTCTCTGTAATAACGTTTTCTGTGTAGTCTATGCATTCTCTATTAGTTACATTCACTGCTCGTGAATGGGAGGAGAATCACATGTGTAGTAATGCTTTCTACATATTGTATTTCATGCTAGTGAGAAAAAATTTCCTACTCTGGACACTATGGCCCAGTTAACAATTAATCTATGTGTTCCTGACAATGTTGAGAAACAGCTGGGGAGCACAACACAAGACTTATGAGGTCAGTTAAAAAAGGATAATATTTCAAGGACCTCTTGACCTCTCTTTTCTAGAATGAATATACAAAAGAGGCAGGAGGTGAAGGAGAACTGAAGCAGAAGAAAAACAAGGATACTGTGGACCTCATTATACCTTGCTTTGAAAGGCAAGTTGAATTTTGCATTCACCCACGGCTAAATCAAGTTTTTTCTTGACTTTCACTGGTACCTTATGTATATCTAAGGACTTGGTATCCAATAATTTTTTTACTCTACACCAAAAAGATAACATTTTGTATTTGGTACATTTTTTGTACTAATTTGTAATTTACAGGAACAAATAAAAAGGGTGGCTAAGATCCTTCATCAGGAATTACTGTTTTTACCATGCTGGTACATTTCCATTGCCATATTTCCCCCTACAAATCAGTCTTCTAAGCTACATAGACCCCTCCATATGGACATTTGTGTGTTATGGGGGAATGAGGGATCAGTGTGGGTGCAATCAGCTATTTTCCTCTAGCTTGAGATTCTGCAACAGAAATCCAGAGAAACTTCAAGATTCCTCAGGATGTATCTGTGGACGATGTCTTTGAAGTGTGTCCAGCTACAGGAAAATAACTGAACATTTCCCTGCTGACGTTCCTGCTCTCTGACAACATAGAAATGGTCATGTTGGTGGTGTGGGGACTTTACTGCTTATATGGAGGGTTTTGGGGGAATTTGGTCACTGCAACACTAGAATCTTAGAAAAGGGAAATATATTTATTCTTAACTAGTCAACTAAGGAGAATTCAATTAAATTAGCAATGGATTCTTCCAGAAGGTTTGACCTTTTGGTTTAGAAGGAAGAAAATATTATTAGATCACCTCTGAAAGCAAAGGACTTCTGGGAAACTCATCGGAAAGACTTTAGAAGGGAAGAAAGATCAGGGGATAAAAATAGAACAGCAAAAGAAGGAGAAACTAAGGAATATAAAGATAGGGCAGAAGGCAGTAGACCACAAAGAACCGAGGGTGGCGAACTAAGAAAGAAAAGAATCAATGGAAGAAATAAGAATAGAGTAAGGGACCAAAACCAAGAAGAAGAAGAAAGCCCAGCTAGACAGTTAGAATTAGGGAAGAGAGTAATTACGACTGAAAAACAACAGATAGTAAGCTGTTAGTAGATTCAGAAGGTGAAGTAAGCTCAGAGACAGAGCAACAACAAAGAAGTGATGTAGAGGAAGAAATTTTGGACCTTGATAACAATGATTAATTTTGTTAAAGCAATAAAAGAATATTTCACTATTTGGCGAAAATGAATATTGATATTATTTGCCTACAAGAAATTAAGCTCAAAAAATAAGAGTGTATAATTTAAAAATGTGAAATTAAGCCAAGAACTTGTTTCAACGGCAGATAATAGGAAGAAAGGCGTGGTTTTATATTTTCAAAATAAATATGAAGCTAGGGAAGTGCTGAAAGACACAAAAGAACACTATATTGGTGTCCAAGTGTATCGGTTGGGAGGGAAAACATCAGTGCTTGGGGTGTATGCTCCATCTGAGAATAAAGAAGCTTTTTAAAAAGAATTGATGAATAAATTATATGATTTAGGGTATTACTCTTTGATCATGATGGGTGATTTTAATGGTGTTGTTGAGCCAAAGTTCAATAGATTTTGAGATAAAAGAATAAAACCTAACCAAAGGAAGCTACCAAAAGACTTATTTGATATAATGGATATGTTCTCATTAGTGGATATCTGGAGAGTAAAATGCGACCAAACTAAAGAGTATACTTTCTCTTCAGAGCTACATAAGTCTTGGGCAAGGCTAGACATGTTCTTGACATCTACAATGTTATCTAGCAAAGTAAACTCAATTGAGATCCTCCCCAATTTCATGTCTAACCATAATCTGATTGTCATGAAAATGGGGGGAGGGGGGGAGATTTTAACTGGAGACTTAATGACAAACCATTAAAGGATGGAAATATTGTGAGACAGGAGAAGGAAGAATTAAACATTTACTTTTTTGAAAAAACACAGGGTTCTTCATGAAAAAAGGCTATGAAAAGGGGAAAAAACCTCCTTGTCCATTTTTAGCTCTAGAAGAGCTAAAAAAAGGAACTTAGCAATAAAAGGACACAATTAAAGATAGATCCTACATATAAAACAATTCTAGAAGAAACTAAGAATACAATTGGCCCTCCTTATACATGGATATTTTACCCACGGATTCAAGCATCCACGGCTTGAAAATATTCCAAAAAAGTACAAATTTCAAATAGCCAACCTTGATTTATCATTTAATATGAGAGACACTCTTTTCCTTTTCTATTATATTTAATGGGACGTGAGCATCCATGGATTTTGTTATCCACGGGGGATCCTGGAACCAAACCCCAGCTGATAACAAGGGCCCACTGTACACAAAAGCAGATTTCATTCATTATGACTGAGGAAATAAGTAGGAAAATGAAATATAGGCCCTTTACAGACTGGCCTGAAGGGCCAGCATGGGAGCAGAGTCAGGGGATAGCATCCTCATGATGCATGTCCAACTCTGCCCCTCCAGGGCACCTTGACACCGTACGCTGCTCCACATGGCGCGCGGCATCATGGCATGCCTCTGGTGCAACATCCAGATGATGCAGCACCAAAGGAGCACCATATAACCATGTTGCTGTGGCTATGGCACCCTTTGACGGTGCAAAAAGAAGCCACTTTTTGCAGCTCCTTTTTGCGCCCTCAAATGGCCCAATCAGGGCCACTGCATGAAGTTGCCATGGCCCCAATCCGGCTAGAAGGCTGCCCCTTAGGGAGCAGTCTGTTGAGCCCCATAGTCAGCAAAGACAATTCAAGTCTGGCAATAAGCCAGGATAGCTATTAGCATATAAACTGAAAAATAAGAAAGAAAAGAAAACAATTGGGAAATTGAGACAAAAAGGGAAATTACAGTGCACCCGTGCCATATGTGGGGCGCCATACGCAGTCTTGAGTGTACGTGCTCAAGCTGCGGGGAGCATGCAGGGGCGGCACGTCCCACTCAATTGAATGGGGGTGCGTGCTCGTGGCGCCCTGCGCGCCTCCGCACCGCTGCACTGCCGTGCACAAGCCCCATTGTTTACAATGGGGCTTGAGCATAGGCAGAACGGATCCCCCACATAAGGAGAGGGCTGACTGTATATACAAATCAAAATGAATTAGAGTGAATTATGTTTGAGTATTATAGACAATTATATAAGAAAGAAAATATAAACTTAAAAGATATTAAGGAATGTTTAAATACTATAACAATTCAACCTCTTAATCAAGAGCAAAGACATATTCTAAATAGTAGAATAATGTTACAGATGTATATGACACAATTAAAAGAGTCAAATTAGGAAAAATGCCAGTGACGGATGGCCTACTTGCTGTGGATATAGTATATCTTGATTTCAGTCAGGCCTTTGACAAAATTCCCCATGATATTCTTGCAAAGAAGCTTGTAGAATGTGGGCTAGATAAGGCAACTGTTACATGGATTTGTAATTGGTTGACTAGCCGAACCCAAAGGGTGCTCAACAATGGCTCCTTTTCATCGTGGAGAGAAGTGACCAGTGGGGTCCCACAGGGCTCCCACAGGGCTCTGTCCTGGGCCCAGTGTTATTCAACATCTTTATCAATGACTTGGAGGACTTGGAGGACAAAATTGGGGGCATACTCATCAAATTTGCAGATGACACCAACTTAGGGGGAGTTGCTAATACCTCTGAGGACAGGATCAAAATTCAAAATGACCTGAATAGACTAGAAAGCTGGGCCAAAGCTAGTAAAATGAAATTCAGTATGGAGAAATGTAAGGTACTGCACTTAGGGCAAAAAAATGAAATGCACAGATATAGGATGGGGGACACCTGGCTGAATGAAACTACATCTGAAAGGGATCTAGGAGTCCAAGTAGACCACAAGTTGAACATGAGTCAACAGTGCAATGCGGCAGTTAACAAGGCCAATGCGATTTTAGGCTGCATCGATAGAAGTATAGTGTCTAGATCAAAGGAAGTAACAGTGCCACTCTATTCTGCTTTGGTCAGGCCCCACCTGGGATACTGTGTCAACTTCTGGGCACCACAATTCAAAAAGGATGTGGAGAAACTGGAGCGTGTCCAAAGGAGGGCGATTAAAATGTTGAAGGGTCTGGAAACCATGTTCTATGAGGAACAACTTAGGGAGCTGGGGATGTTTAGCCTGGAGAAGAGAAGGTTAAAGGTGATATGATAGCCCTGTTCAAATATTTGAAGGGCTGTCATATTGAGGAGGGAGCAAGCTTGTTTTCTGCTGCTCCTGAGAACAGGACCCGGAACAATGGATGCATACTGCAGGAAAAGAGATTCCACCTCAACATTAGGAGGATCTTCCTGACAGTAAGGGCTGTTCGACAGTGGAACAAACTCCCTCGGAGTGTAGTGGAATCTCCTTCCTTAGAGGTTTTTAAACAGAGGCTGGATGGCTATCTGTTGGGGATGCTTTGATTGAAATTTCCTGCATGGCAGGGGGTTGGACTGGATGGCCCTTGTGGTCTCTTCCAACTCTATGATTCTATGTTGTAATGTTACTTGTTTGAATGTTAGGGGAGATTAATGTTTGTAGTGTTTGTTGTTCTTTTTTTTTGTATTTGTCAATGTTATGTGGTCGAGTTGTTTTGTATCATGTTGTTTTTATATAATATCGATAAAACTTTTTTTTTAAAGGATGTTGACAAGCTGGACTGTGTGTAGCAGAGGGCAACTAAAATGGTGAAGGGTCTGGAAACCATGTCCTATGAGGAGAGGCTTAGGGAGCTGGGTATGTTTAACCTGGAGAAGAGATGGTTAAGAGGTGATAGCCCTATTTAAGTATTTGAAGGGGTGTCATATTGAGGATGTAGCAAGTTTGTTTTTTGCTGCTCCAGAGAACAGGACCCGGAACAATGGATACAAGCTACAGGAAAAGAGATTCCACCTCATCATTAGGAGGAACTTCCTGACAATAACAGCTATTCAACAGTGGAACACACTCCCTCAGAGAGTGGTCGAGTCCTCTTCTTTGGAAGTCTTTAAACAGAGGCTGGATGGGATGCTTTGATTGTGATTACCTACATGGCAGGGGATTGAACTAGATGACCCTTTGTGGTCTCTTCCAACTCTATGATTCTATGAAAAGCAGTCTGGGCCATGTCATTCTTTTAGTAATGACTCAGGCTGAGGAATGTGCCTCATTGCAAGTGGTCAAATGTTGCTTAACCTCAGGGCAGGGGTGGAGATGGGGAGTAACATCATCATACGTGCAGGCAGGCAAGCATTGATGGCCATGACCAAGATTATTTGAAGCTAATGTGGGCAGTGTGATGGGTGTAGATCTGCTCCTGGGGTACTGTTGTTTGTTGCTTTGGTCCTTGGGCTCTGAATTGGCCTTTTGGGCCCTAATTTTGCACTGGTAGAGACCCTATTCTCTCAGAACAGGCAAGGGTGGCAAAATCCAAACTGGCTTCACTGCTCCCATCTGTGGCAGATTCCCTGGCTGCCCCTAGCTCCAAGTTTGGGATATGAGATTTCTCAGTGATGGTATTATTTTCTCTTTGGCTGCCTAATAGCCAAATATTTCTCCCTAAGACTTGAGGATCAATCAGTCACTCTGGATTAGCACAGGGCAAAGCCACACATGCCTATGCACTTGAGACATACACTTGCCTTGCCTTGGTGACAAAGCTGCATTTGTTTGGCAAAGTGGCAGAGTTGTAGCTGTTTCCATGACAGCTGTCCATAGTGACTGGGGGAAAGCAGCCACCAAGTCGTGACTCTTGGTTATGTGTTTATTTAAAAGAACAAAATCCACTCACAACAAGGGAGTGGAGGTCTCAGTTAGACCTCTTGGAAAGCTTTAGTCAATAAACTTCCTATTGCTAATCCAATACATCTGAAGTGGTTCTGTGAATAGTGAGAAATGGAATTCCAGCATCACATATTTCAGAGCATTGGGAAAGAATCTGTCAAGCTAACCACCAGATGTCATCAAAAGCATAAGTCTGCAAGGGAGCAGCCAGCTCAGGCAGTATCCTGGCCTTTGACAGTTTTGAACTAATCACAACATATTGTTCTGAAAAGCTAAAATGAATGAGAGACAAACTGAAGTTTTGAAGCCTCAACACCAAAACAAAACAGATGTTAATTCTGTGTTTGTGCTCTTTGGCTATAGGCCAAGCTGCAAGCAGTTTTTGCTGGTCTCCCTCCACATGTATCTCCATTCCCCATAAGCAGTGTGATGCCAGTGGAGAAATGGTTGCACTCTGCTTATGCACTTTTGATAAAGCAAAAGCAGAACTGCACACACTGAAAATTTGGCACATTGATACCATTGCCTGCCATGAACTGTCCAAATCTTTTATGATACTGGCTGGCTCCTCCACACGTACGGAGTGGTGCAGTGGTAAATTTTGAAGTGCTGGCACTCATTGTGACAGTCCCCCTGGCTACACCTCCAAGAAGAGTCCAAAAATGCAGAAGCTGTTTTAATCTCTTTCTCTGTGTGACATACAGTTCACAGCAATCACTTTCTGCTGAGAAATCTATTTAATGCTGGTGTGTATTTGTGTATGAGAGAGAGAATCCGAGGGCTTCTGCAAAGGTCATACAGGTGGCACATGACACCATTGTCTGGATAACTGAAAAATCCTGTCACTTCAGCCCTAAAAGCCCTGGTGCTACTAGACGACTGCACTGATGCCAGTGGCATTCCTGCACTGGGTGACACCTGGTGTGTGTGTGGGTGAACCTCTGGCACCAAGACTTCCAGTGAAGTTTCTGGGGCAAGATAATAATAATAATAATGATGATGATGATGATGATGATGATGATGATGATGATGATGATGTTTATTTATATCCCTGCCTCTCCCAAAGATCAAGGTGGGATTACATCAATAAAATAATACAGTAATACAAATACAATTGATAAAACACTAATACTGAATTTACCATGTTCCTATTAGTTCTCTAAGGCCCCATTCCCACTGGGCATATAAAGTGACGTATTTCGCAGCGATTCTGACTCGGATTTTTTTCCCCGAGTTGTAATCGAATCTGACCCATCGTTCCCATTAAAAACGGGTGCAAACAGACCCGGGTTTTTTTACCCCTGTTTTCGTTCCCATTGGTATTTTCCCTGTGATAATTTGAAGTGGGTTATTTTGCTCCCCATTCCCATTACCCTTCTGGGACCTCTTTTTTTTAAAGCAGCTGTCAATCAAGCGCCTAAGCACTTGACGTCACAGCCAATCAGTCACTTAGGTGCTTTTCCCCTCTGGGAAATGAAGAAGGAGCCTCTATTCCCCTCAAATCTATTCTCTGAAAGAGAGAAGGAGCCTCTATTCACCCTAAACCCCTTTGCGTCCCAGGCTCTTCTGTGTCTCCCCAGACTCCCTCTGGAAGAGAGAAGGAGCCTCAATTAGTCCCAAACCCCTTTGCATCCAAGGCTCTTCTGTGTCTTCCCATAGTTCCTCTGGAAGAGAGAAGAAGGTTCTATTCACACCAAATCCCTTTGCCTCCCCATTGCTCCCTGGGCTGTCTGGGGGGCGATCATGCAGGCATGTAATGCAAAGCCCATCTCCTGCTCCGGTGCTCAGGCAGAGGCAAAAAAAGAGAAGAAAAAAGAATAGTTAAAAATGGTGTTCAATGGGTCTCCTCACACATCGGCCTATGAATGTGAAGCAGGGGGGAAGTTGCAGGGGGCGTAATGTGTTTACTGCGTTCGGAGGTCAATGTAGTGCGATCGCCTTACCCTGCTCCCCACTCCACCGGGGGAAAGGCTATGCGAATGGGAGAAAATGGTGCCGGTAATGCATGAAAGAAAACAAGCGGGTGACACCCCCAGGCCAGCCCCTTGAGCACTGCTGCACCCATCCCCAAGTTCCCAAATTGGACACCCTTGTCATTCCCATTCATATGTCGCAAATCATACTCGGGAGGCACAGGAAAATTCACTGAAAATGCACTGTTAAATTAAACTAGTTTATCAACCACTGATTCGTTTTGTTTCAGGATAAGTTGATCACATGGGAGTCAGATTTGAATTCCAATGGGAACGATATTGGAGTAATGCAGATCGAATGCATGCTCAAATGGGAACGATGCACCCATGATTCGCATCCTGATCCGCGTTATAAGCCAGTGGGAACATGGCCTAAAAAACAGTTCATCAGTAGCCGATAATCATAGTCGAGAGTGGAAATCATCATAAGCTTTTATATGGAGTCCGATGGATAAGCCCGCCGGAAGAGATCCATTTTGAGTGCCTTCTTAAAGGCCTCTAAGGTATTGATGAGACGGATCTCTTCCAGTAGGCTATTCCATAATTTTGGAACCGCAGCTGTAAATGCCCTATGGGAAGTTGCCGTTAACCTAGTATTATGATGTTCCAATAAGTATTTCCCTGATGTTCTGAGAGTGTGGGGCGGATTGTGTAGGGAGGGACGTTCCTGCAAGTAACTCGGGCACGAGCTATGTAGGGCTTTAAAGGTGATAACCAACACCTTGTATTGCGCCTGGAAGCCAATTGGCAGTCAGTGAAGAGATTTTAATACTGGTGTTGTATGGTCAAACCTAGATGTGCCAGTGACCAATCTGGCTGCTGCATTTTGGACCAACTGAAGCTTTCGAATTTGGTAAAAGGGTAACCCCAAGTAAAGCGCATTACAGAAATCGAAACGAGAGATTACCAGTGCAAGTACCACTGAAGCTGATACCAAGCTGATACCAAGGGAAGGCATGGGAGCATCCACACAGGCCAGAGGAGCACCTGTGTGGTTCTGGGCTGCATCTGTGTGGTTTTGAAAAGCTCCCACAGGGGGCAAATGGGTGACCGCAGGCCTGTGTGGCCTCAAGGAGTTCCCACAGGGTGAAGCAGCACCTGCACAGGCCTGAGGAATGCTCAGGCAGGCCCAAGTAGCACCTGCACAGGCCTAAGGAGCTCCCATTGTTGTGGGAAGCCAACCAGGTGTCATTCCCGCTTCTGAAGTGTTACCCAGTGCAGTCTGCACCCTGCTACTGACTGATGCTAAGCAGTGTTTGAAATTTGCAAGTAGGGGGTGCATTCTTTAGGCTAAGACATTGCTAAAGGAATTGCAGAACCCACTTTGCTCTTCCATTTAGTGTCAATGTTAAAGAGAGAGAGAGCTGACATCTGGGCTAACAAATTGTTTAACCTCTTTTTTTCTGTAAATGAGGTGATTTGGGTCTGAAACATATTGGCAATTCCAGCTAGAGTACACCAGCTGAATCAATGGGACTTACATAAATGTTGAGTAAGTATCGAACAGTTGGTTCAGTGGGAGTATTAACTCAAACTACTAATAGAATTCAGGTCTTGATTTTTATTTTTCCAATGATCTGCCTGCATACACAACCTCCTGTTTCATTACTTTATCCTCTTTCACCTTTCTCTTTTAACAGGTATATTCTTTTTGTTCTTGAAAGAGAATTACTATGGAGGAATAGAAGTGAATCACAGAGAAATGTTTTTCTCTCTGCCAGGGCACATTTTCTTAAGACCAATTAAAGCTGCCTGTGTCATTTGTCCTGCATTCCACTGTCCCTTGGGGAGAACGATCCTGGCACCTTGTCCTAGAAGATAAATGACTTACAAAGAGTGTAATGTCTTCCTTGTACTTAATTTCTAAATGGAGGCACCAGGGCTAAAAAGAGACAGAAAGCCACACCCACTGACACCCTTCCCTTTAATTTCAGGCTGGTTCAGGGCACTTCAGGTTGAAAAGAAAGAAGTACATAGAACCTCATGTTCAAGGACAATGTCCCCTCTATTCATCATTGCTATTTAATACTTATTATTTAACAATATTTTTTTAATTGTAGTCCAATAATCAATTGTAGTGAGGTATATAAAAACCCACACAGTAGAATATTGTAGTGAGGTATGTAAAACCACTCATTTTTATATACCTCACTACAAATCCTAGATCTTCTTAGGATAGAACATTGTTAGTTAAAATGGTATGAAACTGATATAAATGTGCTGTGCAGATATGTGCCAACACAATCAGATACACTTCAAACAGATACAACCATCACAGCCAATACTAAACATATTGATCAGAAGCAAGGAGAATACATACTCGTATTTATTTTTGCTTCACTGCTGAGTAACTTCTTTATATCTATCTGATAGGGAGAAGAGTTCATAGTACATTTGGGTGAGAGAGAAAAAAACATTTGGCCTTCCATTTTTGGTGACCTCAGTTAGAAATCAGACATGCTAAAATTCCAAAGGCCAACCAGACAACCTGCAAGGTTAATTAAAGCAGACTCCACCTGCCTAAAAGAGCTAAGTGTCAGTATTCTGCACTAAAGCAGCTCCTGAATATATACTGTGATAAGGGACAGGGCCACGCACAGATTTGTTTACACCAAAAGAGCTAAGGTCAGCTTCAGATTATTTTTCTCACAATGAGTTGCACACTGAAAGGTGAGAAGGAGGGGGGGGGGGAGTCTGGTCAGGAAGAGAGATGATAATTGCTTGGTCTGTAATCTTTTTCTGGCTTATAAGAAATATGGATCCTCATCTTTACTCCTCTAAACTAATATCAGTTTGAGCAGTGGTGGTTTGAGGACTCTGGGTGCATCTACACTGTAGAAATAATGCAGTTTAGTACTACCTTAACTGCCATGGTGCCATCTTACAGAATCCTAGGATTTGTTGTTTTGTGAGGCAGTAGCCCTCTTTGACAGAGAATGTGAAAGGTCTTGTAAAACTACAAATCCCAGGATTCCATAGGATGGAGCCTGAACACTCAAAGTGGTGTCAAATTGCATTATTTGTACAGTGTAGATGCTCTGAAAGACAAAGGTTCAAATACCTGCTCAGTCATGGAGATGCCCTGACTAGGCAAACCACTTTTTCTCAGCCTCAGAGGAAGGCAATGGCAAACCTCCTTTGAATAAATACACACACACACACACACACACACACACACACACACACATACTATAGGTAGGTGTGTATGTGTGTGTATTAGTATAAGGTTGTCATACATGGAAGTAAACCTGAAGACACGTAACAAGAAACACAACATTCATATCAAAATATGACAAGGGAAACAAATGTGTACCTACCACCCATGTAGTAAAAAGCTAAGAAGACAATAATACATTTCATACCGTTTACATAATCAGTTAGGAATAATAACAGAGACAGAACAGAAAATATGCAGCAGACTGTATCAGAGACCCATACAAACAGCATAAGAGATGCTGATGTTTGCTGATGAAGATTTTAATGTGCTTTCACCTTGCCACCTTCACACAGTTTTATAGGGAGTCCTGATGACACCATTAGTCACTTCTAATCCACTCATGTTGTTGAATCATTAAATCTGTTAATCAGTGGGGGATGGAACAGAATAACTGTCAAATGGATTTGCAGGTGTTGATGGGGGTGACTTCAGTGTGACACACAGGGAGGAATTGTCACTGGGGAAGCTGGAATAAATGTTGACTAAAGATGGCATCTCTCCTCTGGATGCCTGCCTAGGGTCAGTAATGGGCTGGATGAGGGAAAACAAACTCAAACTGAATCCAGAGAAAACAGAGGTACTTGTGATAGGTACTCCAAGTCCAGGGACGGAGGTCACACTTCCCCTAAAGGAGAAAGTTTGCAGTTTGGGACTACTCCTGGACTCATCTGTACAGTTATCATCTCAAGTGGATGCGATGGCCAGGAGTGTTTGGTACCAGCTTCGGCTGATACGCCAACTGCGTCCCTACCTGGATCGAAAGGACCTTGGAACAGTGGTACATGCACTGGCAATCTCTCATCTTGATTTCTGTAATGCACTCTACATGGGGCTACCTTTGTACCAAGTTCAGAAGCTTCAGCTAGTTCAAAATGCGGCAGCCAGACTGGTCACTGGAACATCTATGTCAGACCACATAACACCAGTTCTAAAATCCCTTCATTGGCTGCCAATTAGCTTCCGAGCGCAATACAAAGTGTTGGTTATTACCTTTAAAGCCCTACATGGCTTGGGCCCGAGTTACTTGAGGGAACGCTTCTTCCTATACAAGCCACCCCACACTCTCAGAACATCTGGGAAGAATTTATTAGAATACTCAAAAAAACAGATTAACAACAACTTCCCACGGAGCGTATACAGCCATAGCCCCTAAGTTATGGAACAACTTGCCGGAAGAGATCCGTCTTATTACCACCTTAGATGCCTTTAAAAAGACATTAAAGACGGATCTCTTCCGGTGGGCTTACCCACCTGTTCTTCTATGAAGAACCTAAAGATAATCCTACTTTTGGCTGTAATACTGCATGTTAATTGATGTTTTTATTGTCTTGAATTGTATTTTTAAATGATGATATTTTATTGTAATCTAGATGTTATTGTGGTTTTATGCTTGTAATCCCGCTTCGATCCATTGGGAGAGGTGGGAAATAGAAATAAATTATTATTATTATTATTATTATTATTATTAAGTTGTTTTTTAACGTTTTTAACGATTGTTAGGTGGATGGTTTTTTTAACGTCTTATTTAATTGACTGGAAGCATATTATGTATTAAATTTGGATGTTATTTGATGGAATATTTTATAATTCTGAATTGCTGTCATTGGTTATATATTTTATCATGCGAATGGCCTTTGGCTTAAGCATTGATAAAGACTGATTGATTGATTGATATTATTATTATTATTATTATTATTATTATTATTATTATTATTATTTGTTCTATTTATTACAGCTGATTGAGGGCCTAACTGGACATGATACCAAATGCATCTATGCATCTTAACTTGTATCTTTTTCAAAAATTCCATTGGTGATGAGGGTAAAGGAAGCCAAGGGAGGGTGAATTTAACATTTCCCTGATTCAGTGCTGGGGTAAAATCCCTCTTTTAAAGATAGCATTTCTTTGCAGGGGAATTCTCCATTGTCACCACTACAATTTTTCCCATTCCTCCAAAAATCAAACATGAATTTTATGACTTTTTTTAAAAAGTTGTTTGAAAGATCTAAGGCAGGGAAATGCCAAGGGCTTATGCCAGGAAGGAAAGGGTTAATTTCCTTCTTCACACCTGCACTCTCTGATCCTACATTAGCCCTCCAGGTACAAATTCTATTTTATTAAAAAAAAGCCTGAAAATTAGACACAGAAGTTAGTCATATTTAAAGTAATGTGAAATTTAGCCCTAACAATGCTGTCCTTCTGGAATCTGAAAGGAGTAATATATTGTCATGATGAAAGAAAAATTTATTTCAGCAAGAGAAAGACTAAAAATAGATGTGTGACCTTTGTTTATTTTTTATTTTTATTGTTTTACAAAAAGGACAGTTGGAGAAGGGTAACATAATGATTTGAATATAATGCATTCATATTCACAATTTTTTAATGTAATGATGGATTGTGAAAATTTCCTAATTTCATATGATTTGAAGAGAAATCAGAGTATACATTTCCTAATTATCCATGTTCATTACATTCCTAATCTCTTTTTTATGGATGTACACACTTTTGATTTTCTTCCTTTTCCCCATCTATGTCCAGTCTGTATCCAGTTTTGTTGATATATTTCACCTTTCTTTAATGTGGCAAACTCCATCCCCATTTTGCTCTTTTCTTCAAATATGCACATTTTGTGTCCATGTTTTACATTGTACACATTGCTTGAAGGCATTCTTCCCACTGATTACAAGTTGCTTTGGAAGGTTTTGCAAACATTTGAAGTCTGCATATTCTCTTTTCTGCATGTTTGAAAGATGTACATTCCTACCTTCCCCACCCCGCACCTGCACCCACCCCAGTGTGCCTGTAGCCATCTCTCAATGTAAATGTCTCAGTTTGTAGACAATGTAAAAAGTGAGGACTAAGAGAAATCTTTCAAACCTCAGACTGAAATTGGATTCTTTAACATCACTAATCTTCACAGATACATACCACTCCCTGCAAAAGGTTTGGTGTGGCTGTCATTGCATATTTAAAGTAGATTACTGAAATTCCAGTCATTCCTGATGCTTCTCTGCCCATTGTGGTTGCTCCATGCTGAAATTTCTGATGTTTCTGTCAGTTACTCCTGTGTAGGAATGGCCTTGATATCCATGTCCTTAGAATCATAAAAAATAGAATCAGAGTTGGAAGGAGCCCTGTCAGCCATTGAACCCAACCCTGCTGTATTATGTTCAGTTTATGATAAACGAAGGTACTTTACACATATAGCCAAGTATCTTTCATTCTGTATTGGTGCAGTTGGTTGTTATGGCCTTAATGTGGCCCAAATGTGTTATAATCTTTTCATACCAAGCCAACAGCAGCTAGCGAATCCTATACTTTGACTATAATTTCAGATACTGGGTAAGTGAAACTGCAGAAAGCAAACTCATGGATAAGAGGATATTACTGCACTTTGGAAAAAGCAGAGCTTAGGAAGTTATTTTTAAAAGCAACTGTTTTTGTTTTTCATTACAGTGTGAAAAATAATCAGTTGTCATTGTGATAGTACATCATCTGTTGCATTTCTCCTTACTCTTCTAGTGCTTTCAATTGCTTTTTGTGGGGTTGAGGTGAACCATAGAACTGAAAAGAAACTGACATAAAACTAGATACATGCATGTCAAAACTCCTTTATAATGCCATTAAATGGTCATAAAAAAGTAACTACCAACTTTATTCATGACACTAATAAGATCACCTTTTTCCTACATTTTCATTAATTTTGAAATCTGCCTTCAGTGAAATCTTGTTACACAAAATTGTAGTTATTTGCACATGATTCCATGCTATTCCATTTTAGTTGTCCTGCTTCTATGTGAAAGAATCCTGGGATCCATAGTTTGCTGAGATATTTAGAATTCCAGGGAGCTCTAGGGAATACTCTAGTTCTCAAAATACCCTGAGTGATTTGAACACTGGTCAATCTCTTTGCAAGGTACCTTGGTACCCTTGGAGTACCACACCAAACTACAGATCCCAAGATACTTCAGGGTGGAATCATGGTAATTTAACTGCTATTGCTGTATAGTACAGATATACCTTGAATACTGCTTACAACAGATGAATTAACATTATAGCTATGAGTTATGACCCTTTCAGACTACACAAACATGGTGTATAATCACACTTTAACTGCCTTGGTTCCCTTCTTCTTTTTTAAATCTTTATTAGTATTATAACTACTTACAATAATATATGAAAACTTTTACATAATATTCCACATATATATGATATATCACATTATAGCCCATTCTTTAATACTTTATCTAAACCTAATTCTTATTTCTTTTCACCATATACTTTTCATAATTACACAAAGGTATAATACCATTAATTATATCACTCATTTTTCAATTCTTTTCTCTCTTTTTTTCATTCCGCCCCCTTTCGCCAAGTGGCCCCATCACCAGAGCCTAGTATCTTCTTATTACTCTACCCTCCAAAATTATAACTCTTCCTCTGGGGGTAAAACACTTCCTTCTTTTGCCAAAGCCTTTTGTACAAATATTTTCCATATTGCTTCAAAATCATTTCTCTTCATTATTCCTTTTTTTTAACCTTAGTTCCACAAGTTAACTTATCATTAATTGCTATTTACCATTTCTCTTTATACCAATCTTGTATTTGTAGATCTCCCTGATCGTTCCACTTTTTTTTTTGCTATCATTAGTCTTGCTGCTGTTAATAAATTTGTAATTAAATCCTTTATAGCCTGGGTGCAATTAATCTTGTCATATACAGATAATAATGCTATCTTTGGACTAAATTCTAGATCAATTTCCATTATTTCTTTTATTTCTTTAAATAGTATTTGCCAAAGTTTCTTTACAATTCTATGTAAATAAGTACATATGAATATAAGTACTTATTTTGGCACCCCCTCCAACATAGCCTTGAATAATTTTTATTTATATGGCTTAACCTTACTGGTGTTAAATACCATCTCCAAATTATTTTATAATAATTCTCCTTTATTTGTATGGATAAAATGACGTTGATTCCAAATTTCCTCCCATTCATGAACATTTATTGTTTGTACTAAATCCTCCTCCCATATTGTCCTAAAATATTCTTCTTTCTCATTATATCTTAATAGTAATTTATATATTGCACTTGTAACATGGTTCCCTTCTATGGAATTCTAGGATCTGTAACTGAGAGAGGAGCATTTAGAATTTTTGTCCTTTGTTTGTTTGTTTGTTTGTTTGATTGATTTATATCTCACCTTTCGCCCACAGTGTACAACATTTTAAATACAATATCATTTTAAAACTCTTAGTACAAAACTTAAAGCACCTTAGAGGTCTGGTGTCTCACCAAACTACAAACTTCAGGATTCCATGGAGTGGAATCATGATAATTAAGTGGAACCATAGTGCTATTTTTGTTCAGTGTGAAAGAGTCCTTGTTGTTGTTAACTGCCTTCAAGTCAGCCCTGACTCATGGAAACCTTGTGAATAAGACATCACCAAGATCCTGTGGCACAGTGCTAAAATGCCAGTATGGCAGCCACAAGGTTTGATCTTATAGGGCTCCAAGGTTGACTCAGCCTTCCATCCTTTCATAGGGAGGTAAAATAAGTTCCCTGCTTGTTGGGGACAATTGGCTTATAGATTGTAAACTGCTTAGAGAGTACTGAATTGACTAATAAGCGGTATAGAAATGTATATGCTATTGCTATTGCTATCCCCTGTCCTCCATTGCTCGGCTTAGGCCCTGCAGATTCATACCTGTGACCTCCCTGATGGAATCCAGTGATCTGGAGTACAACCTTCCTCCTTTTCTACTACAGTCTACCTTTCCTAGCATTATTGTCTTTTCTTGTGAGTTATGCGTTCTCATGATGTGGCCAAATTATGACACCTCAGTTTCGTCATCTTGGAGAGTTTGGGCTTCATCTGTTTGCGGATCTATTTGTTTGCCTTCTTGGTCATCCACAGTATCCTTAGCACTCTTCTCCAGCATCACATCTCAAATGAGCTGATTTTCTTTCTGTCAGCTTTCTTCATTGTCCAGCTTTCACATCTGTACACGGTGATGGGGAATATAATAGCTTGGATGAATCTCACTTTAGTGTTCAGTTGTATATCTTTACACTTTAGGATCTTGTCTAATTATTTAATGGTTGACCTTCCCATTCCTAGTCTTCTAGGTGTGCATAGGAAAGAAATTTGATTGATGGCTAGTTAAGAAAGGACTGAGAGATGTTAGGTCACAGAAAAATACTACACAGTGACTTTACCCACACCAAGGTTATTCTCAATGAAATAACTCCATCCTATGCATACTTTGTTGTCATGTGCCTTCAAGTCATTTTGCCCTTTCAGACTTATGGCAACCCCAATGTGAACCTATCATAGAGTTTTCTTAGCAAGATTTGTTCAGAGGAGGTTTGCCATTGCCTTCTTTTAAGGATGAAAGTATGTGATTTGTCCAAGGTCACCCATTAGGTTTCAGTGGCTGAGGTAGAGATTCAAACCCTGGTCTCCCAGAGTCATAGTCAAACACTCAAACCACTTGCATACTTATTCAGAAATAATTTCCATTATGTTAAGCAAGCCTTACTTTTGATTAAGTTTGCGTAAAATTGCAGCACCATTCATTCATTCATTCATTCATTCATTCAATAGCTCCCCATTTACTTTCTAAAATGACTTATAGTCTAACTTTAAAACTCATTAAGAACATAAAGCAAATGCAAGTAATACAATAACCCAAGAATACAGAGATCATATCATGGTGCCATCATAACAATACAGGTGGATTAAATGGCCTGGTTAAGTAAAAGTAGTGAGAAACTTCATATCAGATGACCTCTGATATTTCACAAATAGGATACCACTCAGTGCTGCCTCCTAAATATTTGAACCAAGGACATCAAGGCATGCCATAGGCAGTTTACAGACACTTAAAAACTATTCTATCCTCCTAAATAATCTGTGATATAGTTTAGGTTGAGGAAAAAGTGTTGAGGTTGGAAAAAAATTAATTATCTCATAGAACTACAAATCCCAGAATTCCATAACATTGACTCATTCGCCATTAATGTGGTATCAAAACTGCTGTATTTCTGCAGTGCAGATGAAAACTCTCTGACAGTAACCTCAGATGGCGCTCATTTCTTACCCTTGCCAAAATTTGGATTGCCACAAGGGTCCCAAGGGTTAAACCCTTCCTCTCCACAGCATGGTCCTTATCAGGCCCCTGAGTCTACAAACTGAAAATGAAAAGAAGTTCCCATTGGAGCTAATGTCGAATCCAGATCAGAAAGAAACACAGTGTTCTTGGAGAGCCTGTTTTTCCTTCTATGTAAAACATTCCAAGGTAATACAGTATTTCTAAAGGGAACACTTGAAATGGGGATGATGGGAAGGAAGTAGTACTCCTCCTCCCATTGCAAAGCTGATAGGTGGTACTCAGCAGGAAATATTTCCAGTAAGTAATTGAGTATGGTAACATAATTTACAACCACTCAAGCACCACTTTGCACAAATTAGGTACCATTATGCAATTGTTAATGAGATTTGCACCATCCCTAACCTCCATTTGTTGCTGTACCATAATCATAATAAGCAAACTGAAATCAAATGACTTCCCTGAAGCCAAAGGGATTACATAAATACTTTGCCTGGATGTCCAGTATACTTTCCCACAAGCAGTATACTTTACCACAAGCAATGAAATATTTGGGGGGCATCCTCTGACTGTGAGCAATTGCTTTATGAAAAGAAAAAAAATCTCAAGATTTATCTGTTTTTTTATAGTATTAATGAATATATTTTATTTACCTTTGTTCTTGTCAATGCTGTAGGGGAGGACTGGAGGACTCTCAGAGAAACTGTATCCAGATTGTCCTTCCAGTGACATTATTTCCTCCAAAAGCAACAGCCTGACTTTTCTGCTTAGGCAGGCTGATATTTGTCAGTTCATTCGGTAAACTTACATGGGAGGTGAAATGATATTGTATTTGGGGCTTGACAGAAGGCTCCAAAGAAGCAGCCTCCAGCTACTGCTTTCCTAGCCAGATCAGGGCCTTGGCAACCTCACGCCAATCTGGCCTTTTGAGGGTCCAAAAAGAAGCCTCAAAAAGCCTCAAAAGGGCACCATAGCCATGGTGGTATGGCTATATGGTGCTCCTTCAGCACTGCATCATCTGGATGCAGCGCCAGAGGTGCACCATGATGCTGTGTGTTGTCTGGAGTGGCGTGCAGCATCAGGGTGCCCTGGGAAGGTGGAGCTGGGCATGCATTGCCAGGTCAGTCTGTAAAGACCCTTAGGAAGTTCTCATTGTGAAGAATCACTGTTGACCTGTAATCATACCTTGAAAGCAAGGGGTGGTAATCATATGTGCTCTAGTTGTTACATACTCTCCAGCATTTCACAGATGAAAACCAAGACACATCAGAGTGTGGTCAAGACGGCTAAAGTTATTAAAGGGATAGAACAGACAAGCTAGGAGAGATGGGATAGAGATTTAATCAGGACTGTTCCTGCCAAATCGGGATAGTTGTTGGGTATGCTGTTGTTGTGCTACAAATCCCAGTATGGCCTATGGTAACGAATACTAGGTTACAGTCTAACAACATCTGGAAAACTGCACAATTCCCATTCCCGATTTAAAGAAAGCTGTTGAAAAGGAGAAGTTCCTCCAGCCCCTATATGGTGTGACTCTTATGGAGTACTTCATTATGGGGAAGATAACTATGATAGTGATGTCAGTGCACATCACTACACACATCCCTCCCCTAACTACTCCTACCAATTTGTACTTTAAATTACTAAGGCCCATTACAGACCGCCCCAAAGGGGCGGTCTTGGGCCGCTGCTGTTTGCTCCGTGAGGGAGCTGCAGCAGCCAAACCGCGTGACTCCCTCACGGAGCAAAAAAGGAGCGTGCAAATCGCGCTCCTTCCAGGAACCCAGAAGAGACGCCGCGAGTGCCAAAGCGCGCACTCGCGATGTCTCTTCTGGGTTTGGACGTGCGGACGCAGAGCGTCCACTACATCAAGATGGCGGTGCCCATCTGTATAGGGCGCTGCTATCTTGACGTATCGGTTACGCGCGAGGGGCAAGGCGTGTCCAGAAGCACCACCCCTCGCGCGTAATCACGGCGTGAGGACGGCGCCTCTTAGGCCTGTCTGTAACGCGCCTATGTTTTCTATGGTTTTTACCTTGGTAAATTTTGGATATTTTATAGATTCTGCTTAGCAAAAGTAAGGTTCAGTTTAGAAAATCGACCTGAGCATGTCAAGTTCTAGTGCAGTTTCATATAAATGGTTTCAGATAACATTGAGTTTGGGTGATGATGTCTGGCTTTGGAGAAGCAAAATTAAGCTTGTTATGGTATATTTCATGTAACAGGTTTCCTCTTATCTGAAAGCACTAGAACTTTTAAAAACTGTATTGGGACCTTTGAGAATTAATCATCAAATACTTCTTCCTATACTGCTGTATAACTTGGAGTGTGAGACTTTATGGTAATGACAATCAGTCAGATTTCTTGTTGAAAAAACCACTGGTTATCACAAGCATGCCTTATAATCAAGATGAGAAATACAATCAATTCCCCACACACTGAATTCCATTTGGAATAATAAATTGGCCTGTGAGGACCCTGTGAATGAGGGACTTCCAAGTGATTGTGTTAGTAAAAGCCTTGCTCTGGTCTGGTAAACTAGGGTTATGTCTTCTTTTATTGAGTCAATCCACCTGTAATGCAGCATTCCCCTTTTTCTATTGCCTTCCACTTTTCTCAGTATAATCTTTTTCAGTGAATCATATGTTATCTTGATGACTCCAAAGTATGATAGCCTCAGTTTAATCATTTTGGCTTCAGGCTTGGATTATTCTAGGATTCATTTATTTGCCTTTTTTGGCAGCCGATTAGCCATTTACAGCAATCTGTTTAGGAAGATGTATCGTCATGAAAATACTTTCCCACAAATTTTCCATAAACTTTAATGAACACTGGATTTGAGCCTACTTTCTTTGCAAAGTGATATTTTTTTTAAAAAAGGGGAAAAAAGATGAGCAATATAACCTGCTCCAGTTACAACCTATATGCAAATAATAAACAGTGATGGGAATCATCATGACCATATTTATTTATAGACATGTTTGTGCTGCCAAGTATTGCGAGAATAGGAAATGGCTGTTACATCAGGGACGCTGTCCAAATCTTGGTGGAGTGATGGGAAATAATAAGAAGCTATAATCTAATTTTTACAGGCCCCACTTTTTTATTACATAACAGAATTATTCAGCATCAGCTATAATTACACATGATACTTCAGCTCTCTACAGATTATCATCACATTAAAAATGGAAATGAGCAGACTTTTCTTTACAATTTGTCCCTCATGGATTTACATTTTCTAAGAGAATACTAAGTTGCAGAAAGGGTGGTCCATGAGTTTAAGAGGGTGCCCCTCACTTCCAAATTGTTATTTATGTATTTATTTAATTTATATTCTGCCTTTCTCCCAGTCAGGGTGGATGAGTGCCCTCCCTGCCTAGTACTTGAAATCTTGTTAGAATTATTCTTTAGCAGGTGGAGGGAAAAAAACTGAGGTATAAAGAGGTGAAAATTACTTATTTCATTTTCATACCTTTTCTCTCTATGTTTCCCCTCCCTGACAGTGGGACAAGGCAGTGTTGGTGGATGCATAGGAGTTTTACCAGGCCTGACAATAAAAGTAAGTAGCTAGCTATGACTGTCATTTTGCTACAGCTCCTCCCAACCTGTATCTGTACAGATGTTTCTTCAGTCTACAACTGCCATCATCCTCAATCATTGGTCATGCCAATTGTGGATGACAGGAATAGTAAACCAAAATATTTGGAACACATCAGGCCAGATAAGATTGCTCATAAACAGCAATTGAGTAAATTTCTGCATCATTCTGCACTAGTGGTGGCTAGTAGCCCACAATAAGCTTAAAAATTTTGGATAGCTCCCTTAACGTTTAGACTAAAACCTGCAGTGGATTCAGACCTCACTGACAAGGGAGCTATCATCTGCCAATGCAGAAAATTTTAAATCTTCTTGGGAACAGCAGCGACATAAGAAAGAGTGGAGCAGGGAGATAAGAAAGAGTGGAGGCTCTGAGTGTATGCTTGCAATTGAATCTCTGTGTGTGTGTGTGAGAGAGAGAGATAGAATGTCTTTGCAGTGCATTGGCACACATATATGTGTACACATAGACACACACTTATGGTGAGCCTAAGTTAGTACTGCCTGCCACTCTGGCTATAGTTTTCTGTGTATTTTACCATCATCTGCTATGTGTGTTTCTTCTAGCCATGTCTCTTTCTCATCATTCCAAAATGACTCTCTGGGGACTTCTCCCTCACTTCCCACCTGACCTTTTTAACTAAAGAGGCCATGGACTGAATTTGGCATCTTTGTTGATCAACAACCTTTCTCAAAAGAGTCACAGAGTCTGAGGATTTCACTGTGGGTTAGATGCCACAATCAAAGTAGCCACAGAGTCAAGAATACATAGAGTCCAAGTGTTCCAGGACCCACTCAAGAGAAGAGGGACAAGTAAACCTTTCACTTAGAAGTACCTTAAGCTAACCTAGCTGGAAAACAGAGACCTGTTCATAAATGGGCATGAATGTAAAAAGAATAGGGTTTCCAGTTCAGGATCAACGAAGGCTGTGAGAATTCCATGCGAAAATCTGAAACCTAGGGACACCTCTAGTGATCACATTTACCATTATCCATAAGTACCAACTATAGTGGCTGGCAGAACTCTAAGCTAAAGGAGCTGTTCCCAGATCAAGGCATCATAACATATTTTTTCCTTCTCACTGGCCTAGGCAGACAGGATAAGGAACATTTAACCTAGCCTACCTGCTTTTAGCTAGAAGGTGGACAAAGAGCAGAGTAGACAGTGAGCCCTGGTGCAATAACACCTGGGAGACTAGCAGGAAACTAGGTACGACTTTGCAAGTTTCTGCAATAGATCAGTTGAACTCTGCAATTTTGCAGCAAGGTGCTAGTCTCCTAGCTTACACAGTCCTTTCATCTTTCCTGGAACTGAGCCTACCAAAACTGAAGAATTTGTACTCTCATCTTCCACTGGAAATCACACACAAAAACCAGAGACTCAGGCCCAAACCCTGATAATTGGCAATCCTAAAAGGAAGCCATTTTAGTTTGTAGAGCTTGGTGAAACATGGTATCTGTCTAAATTGTGTAAAGAATAGTGAGGGGAACTCTTCTAAGCATGTTGTTGCTCGGTGCCGTTAAGTTGTTTCTGACTTAAGGAGACCCTAAGATGGGGTTTTCTTACCAAATTTGTTCAGAATGGCTTTGTGGCTGAGAGAGCATGGCTCATCCAAGGCCAGCCAGAGGGTTTCCATTGCCATGTGGGGATTTGAACCCAGGTCTCTCAGTGTCCTAGTCCAGTTCTCAAACCAGTACACCACACTGCCTTTGCATGCTACAGTCTGGTAAAAGTGGTAGGAAGTGGTATGGTAACCCTAACATGGGATTCTCTTGGCAAGTTCCTTCAGATGGGCTTTGCCATTGCTATCATCAGAGGCTGAGAGAGTGTGGTTTGCCCATAGTCACCCAGTGAGCTTCCATGGCCAAGCTGGTATTCAAACCCTGGTCTCCAGAGTCATAAGCCAGCACTCAAACCACTACACCATACAAGTGTACAGTCCTTCTGTTAAAAGGGGCAGGTGGCACCAGAAACTCTTTGACTGGCAGGCCAAACTTGGTAAGTGGGTGAGTGTTTCAGCAGGTAAATAGGCCTTTTAGCAGAGGTTCCAAAGAACAAAGCTGGGTCATGTTTGGGAAAGGAAGCAGCTGGGAGCAGATAAAGAGGGAATGAAAAGCACAATGAACACATGCTGTGCAGACTCAAAGCAAATTTCCTTTTGTTTTCCCCCTTATGGGCACTGATTATTTATATAAAAATTGCAGACTCTGAAATCCTCTGATGAAAGATCTTCTGTTAAAACCTGGCTAAGTACTAATCAACATGACATGATTCACATATGAATCATATCTGCTGAAAACTTAGAATATGCCCTAAAAATACATCTCAAAACAAAGAAACCTGGATCAGGCAGAGCTCTGAAAAGTTAATTTTTTGGATTATATGACAGCTGACAGAATCCCTGAGGCAGCCTGGATGGCAATGAGATTCTAGTAATTCAAAACAAGAGAACTTTTCCAAGCTGTGGGGATGGCCAGGTAGTTCTTGATAGGCCTCATCTCTCTGTCTCAGTGCTGTGAGGAGGGCAGGATATATGTAAATTAAATAAATAATAAATAATTTGCCTGCTGTTGTAGGATTTGGTGGTCTTTCATTTCATTTCATTTTATAGACCACTAATCTTTTTTGTTTTGCTTTTAAGTATGGTCAGTCTCTAACTTGCTTGTCCAGGATCAAAACTCAATGGACTCAGTCAAGGTTCTTGAATTCAAACTAGGGTTTTTTAATTGCCATTTTTACTGCCCCAAGTACTCACTCTGGAACTGGTTACATGGAATTCATGGGAAGTCCAGTCTTCCCAAACTAATGAGCCTCATGCTGCAGTCTTAGACATACTTATCTGGGAATAATTCAAATATATAGCTGTGTTAATTTGTAGAACCAGTACGTAGAGAGATCTTGTAGAACCTTTGAGACTAACTGAAAGAAATTGGCAGTAAGAGCTTTCGTAGACTTCAGTCTACTTCCTCAGATGCATTTGGTGGAGTGGAAGCCAGGCACAGACATATATATGCCATTGGTATGTGAAGATGTCAATTCAAATTACAAATCCTTTGTGTAGCGAGCAACCATCGTTAAAACTGGACCTGCAACTTCATTTCCATAATCACCCTATGTGTTCAACTTGCATGCAGAAAATATCATATGAAGGGCAGGCTTAGACTTAAAAGAAGGAGGAGTAAAGATAGGAGGAAGGAACATCAACAATCTTAGATATGTGAATGACACCATATTACTAGTGGAAAACATCACAGATCTAGAGCAAGTACAAAAGAAGATCAAGGGGAAAAGTGCAAAGGCAGGCTTACTGCTGAATGTAAAGAAAACAAAAATAATGACCGTGGAAAAAATACATAAATTCAAACTAGATAATGAGGAAATTGAAATAGTAAAAGAGTTCTCATACCTAGGATCAAACATTGATCAGAATGGAGACTGCAGTCAAGAAACAAGAAGAGTAGGAATGGGAAGGGCAACTATGAAAAAACTAGACACAATCCTAAAATGTAAAGATATACACCTGAGCACTGAAGTTATAATAGTCCAAGCCATTATATTCTCCATTACCATGTATGGATGTGAAACCCAGACAGTGAAAAAAGTGGAAAAGAAGAAAATCAGTCATTTGAGATGTGGTGGTGAAGAGTGCCAAGGATACTGTGGACATCCAAAAAAGCAAATAAATGAGTCCTTGAATAGATCAAGCCTGAAATCTCCCTGCAGGCCAAGGCAATCAAACGGAGACTGCTGTACTTTGGCCGCAGGATGAGAAGGCATGGTTCATTAGAAATGACAATAATGCTAGGAAAGGTAGAGAGAAGTAGAAAGAGAAGAAGACTGCATGTTAGATGGATGGACTCAATCAGGGAGTTCACAGGTCTGAGTCTGCAGGATCTAACCAGAGCAGTGGAGGACAGAGGGTCTTCCAAATGTCTCATCCACAGGGTTGTCATGAGTTGTGGTTGAGGGCAGTTAACAACAACTGGAGAAGGAGGTTAGCTTTCTTCATGATGTTGGCTTTGGGGTGGACCAGGGACTAGAATAATGGTCTTGCAGGCTACATGTGACCTACAGAGCATGGAATCCCTACTCATCATGTGCAGAGGAAAGAAACATTTGGTGTAAAGGAGCAGACTGGTTGCAGCAATAGGGAGAAGGAGAGACTTGAGTTACTTTAAACTTAATATTTTCTCACAGTGAGGCATAAGAATTTTACATTTTAGACAGCTAAGGAATTTCAAATGTACAAGAAATAATACTTCATTCAGAATGTGTGTCATATATGGGGGGCTTGAGAGGAGTTAGGTTGTTTTAGATGTGGTCCTGAACAGTATGGCATATTTTATGGGTACTCCTTAATCCTGCCTTGTTCAGTTATCCATAGGGTGGTGGGTTGATTTATTCTCTTCCTGCCCTTCTTTTAAGCCACTCTGCTGATTTTATGGCATCAAGTACACTCTGAGGAGGTTAGGTAGGAAACATGAGTGAGTCATCTTTCCTCTGTCACAATTTCTGAATCAGTTTTATCTATTTAGAAACAGTGTTTGTAGACCTTGGGAATGATACTATTAACAAATATCAATTTATACAGCTACTAAAATGAATGTGCTGTCACACTAGATTTATGTATTATGACAGGGATGGAAAAGCTTTAATCCTCTATTTTGGACTTCAACTCTCAGATGCCTCAGGCAGGTAGCATGGTCAAGAGCAAGGTATTATGGGAGTAGTAACTGAAGGTTCTGAAGAGCCAAAGGTTCCCCAACCCTGTGTTTTGGTGATTATCACTTTTCCAGCTGATTATTTTCACCAGATCAATTCATTATTAGGCACCTTTGGGGGGAGGTGCAGGTAAACAACTTCACCACTACCCTTTGGAAGATGCCACTTACTTTGTTGTTGTTGTTGTTGTTGTTGTTGTTGTTGTTGTTGTTGTTGTGTGCCTTCAAGTCATTTCTGACTTCTGGCAACCCTATCACAGAGTTTTCTTGGCAAGTTTCTTTAGATGGGATTTGCCATTGTCATCCTCTGAGGCTAAGAGAATGTGACTTGCCCAAGGTCACCAGTGGATTTCAATGGCCCAGCCAGGATTCGAACCCTGGACTTCAGAGTCACACCATGCTGGCTGTCATGCCACTAACTATCCAGATCTTTTAAAAATCATGTGTGCAGCAAAGACTAAATAATGGAGAGTGACATTTACATTTAACACTTATCATTTATTGATTAAAAAACCACTTCTAAGTAAAAGGAGAACTCACAGGCCTCTTATCACATGTTCATTTCAGGCCCTGAACAGAATCAGGGCATATTGTGCTAATGACACAATGGAAACTTCTTATGTGAATTTACTCCGTAGTTCCTTTCATACACAGGATGGTGTTGCAAAAGCAGTGTTTGGAACATTATTTTTAAGAATGACCATTAAGAACAATCTCCTGAAGCCACCACAAAAGAGCCCTGACAAGATGACAAGAGTATAAGAAGGGCCATGCTGCACTAGAGAAAAGGTCTATTCGGAGCAACATGACATTCATTCAGTGGCCATGTAGCAGCCAACAGAAAGCCTCTCAGCAGGACCTGTATGCAGCTTTATCTCATGCTTCTTGCAGCTGTTATTAAGACATTGGAGGTGATACTTACCCATCCTGATTAATAATTATTGATATCCCATGATTTTCTCTAATTGTGTTTTAAACACAGCCAAGCTAAGAGCCATCACTACAGCTGTAATCCTGTTGGTGACAACAGTTGCAGGTGTAAATTCCCATTACTATTTTGTATGACATTTTAAGATCATTACACAAGCAAGTATCCAGTATCTTTTTGCACAGCAAATGTCTCATGCAGCTGCCAAAGCATGCTCCATGGGCATTTATTTAGTCGTTGTGTGAAGGGTAATAAGGGAAGCAAAGTACCCCAATCCTGTTCATAAACAGGGTTTAAATCCTGGGAAAATCCCCTCAAAGTGGGATTGTTTTCGCATATATCAGGCTCACTGAGCATTAACGCAACATTAACCAGTGCAGAAAGTGGGCAAAATCGCACTGCTTTTTACTTTCAGGAATCTCCCAAAAGTGAAATGCGGTGCAATTTTGCAACTTTCTGCATGGGTTAGTGTCACTTACATGCTCAATGTGCCTGATGTCATTTGAAAACAATCCTGCTTTTGTTTGTGGGATTTTACCGGATTTAAATCCTTTTTTTGCATGGGATTTGGCTACTTTCCCTCCCATGTGATAAACTCCTGGCTTTCTGCAGCTGGGAGCACAAAGATGATGTTATCATCCTAGAACTCCAGAAGACCCAGAAGATGATGTATTCTTTGTATTTCCAGCTACCAAAATTCAGCTGGTTACTCTTTGGGCATCTCTTATCCTCACCTAGCCACTAAATGGCCGTGGGGCCTGCTCTGGAAGTTCAGATTTCAGCTGCACACAGGTAGGGGATTAGGAGAAGTATGCTTAGTGCAGCTTTAAGATCTGCCAAGCCAGTGTAGGATAGTGGTCAGTACATCTTGTGGCACTGAATCCCAGAGTTTATTTATAGCCAAGTTGCCAGACTTCCACTGCTGAATTATGGGTGGCTTCATCATATTTGTTAGTTTCAATCTTATTAAAATTAATTGTCCAGGCTCTGAAAAGGTGTTGCTGCAAATTGATTTGTCTCCTATTCCCTTTCCTTTTTATAGATAACTGCTTGGATCCTGAGTTGCCCTTCTGTGAATAGAAACGCCTTCTATGTTCAGCTGAAGGTCCTGTTGATGTGAAGACTGGAGCAATTGTTTTATTTCTATTCCTCCTGCAGGATTCCTCACATGCTGTTTCAGTCCTTCCGCCCTCTGGGACTAGAAAGAAGACTCAATGAAAATCTCTTGCAGACCCTGAGCAGGGTCTGAAGCCAAAGGGAAATTATAGGCTAACCTAATACATTTGTAATAGAGATGTACAGTAATCTATGGTTTGGTAGAAAATGTCAAACAAGGAATTAACCTCACATGGAAGGCAGCACGTGTTAATTTTCCATTGTTCACTTGATCCTTGGTTACATTCTGGCTTTATGAGTCCTAAAATGCACATGGATAAGCCCTGCAATACATCCATAGTTAACAAGTGACTTGTTTTATGGGCTTAGAGATTCAAATCAACACCTGATATTAACCATCTGGGTACCTAAACTCCCAGAATTGTCAGTATGTAACATTTAGATCAAAGCATGTATTACAGAATTTTACTGGCATGCAGAAAATCATTCTAGAGTGCTGTAGCGACAACTATATGGCCTCAGCTAAATAGCTATTGTGACAAAGTACCTTATCTGGTATCTTGCCATGTCCTTCTTTTCTTCTTTTTCTTTTTATCCTCTTATTCCTTACCACCTCTACCTGGATAAAGACAGAAACCTCAGCTGCAGCCATACTGCAGAATTAATGCAGTCTGACTCTGCTTTAACTGCCATGGCTCAGTGTTGTGGAATTCTGGGATCTGTAGTTTGTCATGGCACTAGAGCTCTGACAGAGAATGCAAATCTCACAAAACTACAAATCCCAGAATTCCACAGCATTGAGCCATGGCAGTTAAAGCAGTGTCAAACTGCATTAATTCTGCAGTGTTGAGCCAGCCCCAGTTCACAAATTTCCCCCAAATCAATTAGCTTGGCAAAGAAACATCAGGAAGAACGTCTTTGCAAGGGAGGCTGCACCACTCTGCTTTTCTAAATGTAAAAGGCTTAGATTCAATTACTAGTCCCAACTATAGCAAACCT
The DNA here is from genome assembly GCF_019175285.1 of Sceloporus undulatus. Taxonomy (NCBI): domain Eukaryota; kingdom Metazoa; phylum Chordata; class Lepidosauria; order Squamata; family Phrynosomatidae; genus Sceloporus; species Sceloporus undulatus. The sequence goes on along the minus strand of NC_056522.1, from coordinate 74,854,878 downwards.
GCAGAATCAGCTGCTGAATGCTAAGTGAACACATATGTAAATCCATTGATCCAGAGGGGATAGTGGGGACTAGCAACTGGATTTAAGCTAGGATTTATTGCTTATCTTAAAAGTAACGTTATTTCTCTCGGTCTTAAATGTAATGCTGTTCCACTGCAATCCAATTGATTGTTATCATGGTGTCAAAAGCAGCCTTCATGGGCCAGGAGAGAACCTGAATGAAGCCTTCACTTGCCACCAAGCCCTGCCTCCTGCCAGCTAGCCAGCCACACCAGAGATCAGGAAAGCCATGGGCTTTTGGGAAAGTGAAACAGCCTTGGCACCTGTAACATGGCACCCATCCTCACTTTGCTCAAAGGTACAATCTACAAACTGGTGCTCCTACAGAGGGTGCATTTACACGATAGAAATATCGCAGTTGGGCATCACTTTAATTGTCTTGGCTCCATCATACAGAATCCTGGGATTTGTAGTTTTGTGAGGCACCAGCACTCTTTGGCAGAGAGGACTAAAAACCATATAAAACTACAAATCACAGGGTTCCACAGAATGGAACTACAGCACTTAAAGTGGTGTCCAACTGAATTATTTCCATAGTGCAGATGCACATTTAGTTAGGAAATGCAGCAACAACAACAGCAACAATGCTGCTGCTGCTATGTGTCATGCCCAGCTTGGTTGAGGACTTAGGGAAGGACTCTGAGACTGAGCTGGAGCCTCAGCCTTAATCTGAGCCTGACCCTAGCTCTTCCCTGAAAGCTCCAGCAGAGGCTGTGGCTTTAGAAGACAAACAGGAGCCAAACCTCCCAGGAGCAGGGCTTCTAGTATTGTGGACATGGAGGAAGATCACATACCTCCCTTTAGCCAGACACAATCTGAAAGGGTGTACCTCTGCTCAAGAAGGCTTTATGAAAAATGCCAGCTTATCAAGACCACCTGCAGTAATGAGGGCTGATGATGAAAGGCTGAGAAGGATGCCAGGGCTTTCATCAGAAGCTATTTGAATTCGCTGGAGAAAACATCTTGCATCCTGTCTCGGTATTGATTTCTTGGCTTTAACCTTTGGACTACGGACTGACCTGACCATGCTGCTTTTCTGGAATCCCTGACCTGGATTTTGCTCTGGGCTTGACCCTTTGTCTTGCACACTGCCTGACCAAGGACCCCGTTATGGACTTTGCCTTGGTTGTAAGTCTGCTCTTTGAGACTTGCTCGCATTTCACACACTGGTTTGTTTGGACTTGCTATTAGCTACTTGGCTGCTTTCCTGGACACTATGGAACATTTCAATAAACTCCTGATTTTCTCTTTTTCCAAAAAAATTCCTCCTTTCTGGTGGATTCGTTGACTTTTCCCTTGTACAGTTCCGATTCCTTCCTCCTGATACAATACTCATTTTGTGTTGTATGCATTAAACATGTTCACTATCGCAACAATAGCACAATCTACTACTTAATCCAGCTTCCTCAGAAAAGTTATGCAGAGCAGGCTGTCTCTGTTTTTCACAATTTGGTGCCTGATGCTCATTCTACAGAAGTGGAGGTCTCCCACATCCTCCTCTTCTGTGTAGATGAACAATGCTCAGTCTTGTTTTCAGTTTGTATCCCATTAAACCACCTTCAATTTCTGTTTTGCTCTGAGTTCCCTTGATTATCCTCTATGTTCACTCACTTATCTTCACTGCCTTTCTTTCAAGGGAAGGCGAACCACAGCCACTTCTGCAACTACAGTGGAAAAGATCTCCATTATTCTAGACATAGTTGCCAAAGGAAATGCACACATATAAATTTAGAATTCAGTCTCTGGGGCATAGGAACAGTCTCTGGGGCATAGGATGTGTGAGGTTACATGGAAAAGTTGCTTCTGAGCAGTGAAATAAAATTACCTGGAGGAGGGATTTACAGTAGTGAAACTTTTTCTATCCAGTGACTTTAAGTGCTGAACATAAGTGTCACATGGAGTTACATCTTCCTCAATTCTTATCCAAGCACCCCTCCCTTAAAAAAAAAAAAATCTAAACCATGCCTATTGATGTAGAGCACTTCCCCTGAAAATGTTACTCACTTCAGGAACTGAACATTATGTGCAATACTGTGATTTCTTTTGAATGAAAAATTTGGATTCCAATTTTCTTGTGAAGAGCTGGATTATCTTCCTCTTCCTTCCATACAGACCTCAGGAGGCCACTCTTTTGGTCTGGCAGAAAGTAAACTGTACAAGCAAATATCTGTTCTTGACTATCAGTAATCTCTCTTCCTTCTGTGAAGCAATGCATCATACTAGGTGAACTGCAACAGGACTAAAAAATTGCTGTTGTTGTTGTGCACCTTCAAGTCATTTTTGATTGTGGCAATCCTATGACAGGGTTTTCTTGGCAAGATTTGTTCAGAGATGATTTGCCCTAGCCTTCCTCTGAGGCTGAGAGAATATGACTTGACCAAGGCTATCCAGTGGGTTTCCATAGGGAAGTGAGGATTCAAAACCTGGTCTCCAGAGTTGTAATCTAACACTCACACCACACTATGCTGGTGTCTCAGCATCTCGTTCCAAACTCACAATAGTTAAATCCCTTTTAGAAAGGGGTTCTACAAATGGGACATTGCTCCTTTTTGCCCCGGATCAGTGTCGGGGCAACAGCATGCCGCACCACCAACCCAACCTTCAGAGAATGCAAAAAGGAGCAGCAAAATGGAACTCCTTCTTGTGCCCTCTAAAGGACACCATATCCACTGCAGAGAGGCGTGATGATGCCCTTTGCCGCTGCATCATGTAGATGCAGTGCCAGAGTGGCGTCATCATGCCATGTGCCGTGTAAACGGATGTGCACCAAAATGGCACCCTGTGGAAGGAATCACAGCATCAAGCATCTGGATGCTCCACCGTGACTCTGCCCACAGGCCAGCCTTTTGGGCCAGTCTGTAGAGGTTCTTAGTTGCAGTAATAGTTTCAAGGACTGCAAATGTAACAACTTAGACTTCTTTCAAGCTAGAGCAGATGCAGTTTCCCAGAAATACCGCTACTTTCCCTGTCCTCAAAAGTAATTAAAATAGTTAAATTTAAAAAATCAGAATGTTAATAGGCTGGAACACAAAACATACTCTCCTCCATCTCAGCACTTACAACAAAATAGGAAGCAGCATCATGAGACAACTCTTGACTATATCATGTTTCTTCATGTCCACACAGTAAGGTTGCATCATTGTAAGTACAAAGGCAATTTTAAAAGTTACATTTACACTGCAAAAGAAAAACACAATCTATTATTAAGTTATAATCATAATGTTACTTAGGTATATTTTCATTACTGGAAAAAGTAAGTAGTTACTTCCAAGCTCTTGAAGTGACTCTAAAATAGGGAGGGAACAGACAGTAGGTAAATTGAGACTTAAGACAATATATTAACTGAAACAAAAGAAGGCTTATTTTGTACACTGAGTTACTGGCAATGATAATATAACTGCCCCCTGCTGACTTCTTCTCACCCTGTTTCTGTAGTGCTGAGATCATGGAAGTACATGCTGTGAATATTGCCCAACTGGGAAAATATTATTCAGTTAGTAAGAACTTGTTTATTTATCACATCACCCATGTGGTTCAATCTTAAGAGTGCAACAAATGAAGAACCAGAAAAGAAGTCAACTAATTTTCTAGGAAATGAGGAACTTCTGTTGTTGCTGCTGTTGTTGTTGTTTTAAATTAGAATATATGAGATAGCAGTAGGATTTGGAAAGGGGAAAGATGAAAAATCCTATTTTGAATGTCTTTTGAATAATCTATTCAAATGACACATTTACTCAATCTTGCTGGGAAAATGGCCAGTAATGACCCTTGCAATTAAATGTAGATTTCATATGAATTGTGAAAGAGAAGATCTGAATCATTCCCAGGTTAGCTGGATAGAATTAATTTTTCTTTTATCTCATTAAAGTTTTTTTCACTTGCCTGTGGGCTCCCACTGTCTAATTGCACTTTTGCAGCTTTCCATACTTTACAAGGCTAGGTAAGCTGTTTTCTACTCTTCCCAACCCATCATTTATTCATTCACCTATTGAGTGCCTTGCTTTGCATTTGTAGCTGAATTAGTGACTTTGAGACATGATTTTCATATTTGATTCATCACTGCAGTATCAAGCTCTCTTTGTACACATGGATCTTATAATGGTCATAGAATTACAGAGTTGCAGTGGGCCTCATGGGCAATTGAGTTCAACCCCCTGTTCAATGCAGGATCTACAGCTCAAGCATCCACAGAAGGCAGAGGTTGGATGGCCATCTGTCGGGGATGCTTTGATTGAGATTTCCTGCATGGCAGGGGGTTGGACTGGATGGCCCTTGTGGTCTCTTCCAACTCTATGATTCTATGATTCTATGATCTTCTTTTTGAAGGTGTCCAGAGAAGCAAGCTCCACCACCTCTCTAGACAATTGTTTCAATTGTCAACTACTCTTACTGCTCTTACTGTCAAGAAGTTCTTTCCAATGTTTAACTGAAATCTACCCACTTGTAACTTCAAACCATTAATCTGGCTCTGCCCTCAGAGGCAGCAGAGAATAGGCCTGCCCCACCCTCTTTGTGACAGAGTTTGAGGTATTTAAAGAGTGCAATCATGTCACTTCTTAGTCTTCCCTTCACCAAGCTCAACATGCCCAGTTCAGTCAACTCTTCCTCATATGTTTTGTTCTCTATGGCTCGGTACATATGTACCTCTTGGGCTGGCAGTGGCCAAATTTCCTCTGGAGGGAAGCCGCAACTGCCAAACCACACAGCTTCACTCCAGAGGAAAAAGAACCCGGAAAAAACAGGTTCTTTCTCTGCCAACATAGTTACGTTGCGACATGCGGACGCTATGCGTCCATTACATCACAATGGCTGTGCCCCGTGTACATGGGGCGCCGCCATTGTAACACCACCAGCACGGTTCCTAACCCTAAATGGTTGTCGCACGGTCCCTAACCCTAAAATCAGAGCAGGTAAGCTGCTTGTTGGCGGTATGTACCATGCCTATACTTCTAATCATCCTTGTTGCCCTGCTTTGAACCGGCTGCAACTTGGCTATATCCTTCTCAAAATGAGGTGCCTAGAACTGAATGCAATATTTCAGATGAGAACCAGGGCAGAGTATATGGGGAGTATCATTTAACAGTCACTGGGGGCATTCCCATTTGTGATTTAAAACGAATTTAAATACAGCAGTTCGTTTTAAACCAATTCAAAATAAAGCGAGTGTTATCCCGCTTTTCAAATCGCTTTATTTGTATCATTCCCATTTACGTAACATTTTATTTTAATTCACTGCAATTGACCCTGTTTCGTTCCCATTCAAGGATGAATCGGTGTATATTTAAACCGGTTTTGTTACTTTTTAGTTCTCATTCACTTGTTTCGGCTGTCAATCAAAGTGATGTCATCATGATGTCACATTAATTCAGAGTAACATACACCGATGTAGCATGTACCTGCGTTCTCACTACCTGGCCATTTTTAATTGGTTATAAATTTCGCTTTTTTTTTAAAGAGCCAATCAGGAGGCGCTTATTCGTCCTCTTCTGTGTCTCACCGTAACTCAGTGCTAGGGAATCCTGGGAATGGTAGTTTATTATGGCACCAGCACTCTCTGGCAGAGGAGGATAAATGTCTCACAAACACAACAAACACAACCATCCCATAGTTCCTCTGGAAAGAGCCTCGGTTCCCCAAATTCACTTTGGCCGCCCCATGGGGAGAGAATCTTTGGGGAAAATTGCTCCCTGGGCTGTCTTGGGAGCCATGAAGCAGGGATGTCCTGCAAAACCCATCCCATAGTTCCTCTGGAAAGAGCCTCGGTTTCCCAAATTCGCTTTGCCTGACCCATTGATCTCTGGGCTGTCCTCCAAACCCATCTGGTGCTCAGGCAGAGGTGAAAAAGAAAGAATAGTTAAAAATGGTGTTCAATGGCTCTCCTCACACATCGGTCTATGAAAGAGGAGCAGAGGGGAGGTTGCAATCCACCGGAGGAAAGGCTATTATGCAAATGGAAGAAAAGGGCACCAGCAATGCAGAAAGAAACCAAAGAGGGTGACACCCCCAGGCTAGCCCCTTGAGCGCTGCTCCTCCCATCCTGTGGAACCTGAATCAGACGCTGAAACGTTCCCATTTAAATACAGTGATTCCTATCTCGGATCAAGGGATAATACTAGGGTAGATCCTAGTATTTTTTTACGCCAGTTTATAGGCTTCTAATCCGGGTTAAATGTTACGATTCGAATCAGATTCGAATCGCAGTGGGAACGATTGCGAGTTAATCTAGAACTGTTCTAGAGTTAATTCGTGATTGAGTGGGAATGATACACCTTGGATTCGATTTGTAAACCGGTGTATAAGCGAATGGGAACAACCCCACTCACACACATGTTGGTCCTCTTATTTTAGACCTTATACATGAAAAGGGAACTTAGTAATGAGGAAAGCAAGTCAGAGGAAGATTCAAAGCCCTCTACCCACATGGAGTGGGGCCAATGCAGAATCTAGTGGGCCTGGCATGCTTGCTTTAAACCAATTGTTACCTTAGGCTGGCTTTGCATCAGGGTTGCTAGGATTAACAACAAACAACAAGCTTTAATAGCACTCCTTCAGTGCATCTAAAGAAGTGGACTAATTTCCTCAAGAGTTCGTACTGGGGGAAAGGCAAAAAGCAGTTAGTCTCAAGGACACTGGTAGATCCCCCCCCCACATTCCCACTTTTTCCTCCTCTCCTTTTCTCCTATCACTTTCAACTTCCAGAATTCACCAGCCAACAGGGTCAAAGGGAGCTTACATCCAAAAAAGTAACTTTCCCAAATTCTGCTTCTTAGTTATCTCTTTGCAGTTCCTTGCGTTCAACAAGGCTCTGAGTCATACCTATCTAAACATCTTGTCTGAATGGATCAGGCATGCTCCTGATGGATGAAAATGGACTGTAGATAGATGTGGTTTGTGAAGATTGTCTACAAATAGGCTGGCTGCATTGCCCCTTGGGAATTCCAAGTCATTCAGTACTAGATACAAAATAGTACTTCAGATGTGGCTGCAAGCCATATAATAAGACATCAGTTTGATCCCAGGTATCTGCAGATGAAAGATGGCCCATCCCAATGTATTCTACTGATAAAGGCACAGCCACCAATAGGCAAAGACAAGCCTTCAGGGAGAAACTCCTCAACAAAAATCAAGTATTGCACATGGGAATGAAGGTAATTGTGCTTGATTGAAGGAAGTAGTACTATTTCAAGCAGAAAAATGAAAACATAAAAGAAAAAATGTATGTTCAGCTCAAGGCAAGAATCTGGAAAATGTATACAGAAATCGAGGGGGCAGTTAATCTTCCTTAAAAACCACAGACAAGCAAAAAAGCAACCTGAAAGAAAAGACATCAAGCTTTGCTCCTGTCCTTAAATGAAACTATTTTCCCTCAGTGCTAGGCATGGGTGAGAAACTTATTTCAGTTTCTAGTTTGTTTTTTATGAGAATCTACTCACATTCTCTTATATCTGCATACTGGGGATGGAAATAAGTTCACATTTTTAAAATCCAAAGGCGTAAGTAATTGAAACTGGCATATGTGCCTTTTCTGGTGCAAGGCTTTGAAAGTTAATGCTTGAAAGTCTGGATTTACTTCCACAAGTTCATGGTGCTGAATAAAGATTGCTATATTATTATTTTTTTCTGAGGGGTCTGTCATTTTAATCATCTGTATGACGGGCAAGTATAATATGTAGTGTAAAACTCCCAATAGTGTCCTTTTAAGCATTGCCACCACCTCCAATACAGCTATTTCCATACTGCTGCAGGGCTTTGAAGGATTCTCTAATATCACCCACTCTACACTACACTGGAAGAGACATGGGAAGATCATGGAAAAAACAGCCACAATATACACAAAAAGCTCAAGAAAGGCAAATTATTACAGGCTTCTTTGCTTCTTATCTCATGTAAATGCAAGCTTGTATCTATGGTCCAAAGCACTCTGTAGAAATAATCCAGTTTGAGACTGCTTTAAATGCCCTGGTCCAGTACTAATGAATCCTGGGAATTGTAGTTTGTTGTGGCACCAGAACTTTCTCACACAGAAGGTTAAATGTCTCACAAAACTACAGTTCTCAGAATACCCTAGGGCAGTTAAAGCAGTCTCAAACTGGATTATTTCTGCGTTTTGGACCTATGTTAATCCTGACAAGACAGAGGTGCTCCTGGTCAGTCGTAAGGCAGATCAGGGAATTGGGGCTTTGCCTGTGCTGGATGGGGTTACACTCCCCCTGAAATCTCAGGCTTGCAGCTTGGGTGTGCTCCTGGACTCCACTCTGAGCCTGGATGCCCAGGTCTCAGCAGTGGCCAGGAGTGCATTTGCACAGCTTAAACTTGTGTGCCAGCTGCACCCATTCCTTGAGATCTGGCTACAGTGACACATGCCTTGATTACATCCCATTTTGACTACTGCAATGCACTCTATGTGGGGCTACTATAGAAACTGGGCAGAAATTTCAGCAGGTTCAAAACGCAGCACCCAGAATGCTGACTGGGGCCAGTTACAGGGAGCATATAACCCCCTTATTAAAACAGCTCCACTGGCTACCTGTTTGTTTCTGGGCACAAATCAAAGTGCTTGCCATGACCTATAAAGCCCTACACAGCTTGGGTCCAGACTATTTGAGAAACCGTATTTCCCCATATTAACCTGGAGAAGGCTTTCTCTCTGTCTCACCAAGATCACAGGCTCACCTGGTGAGGACACAAGAGAGAGCCTTCTCAGTGTCTGCTCACAGCCTCTGGAATAATGCCTTTCCTCGGGAGGCTAGGCAGGCCCCGTCCCTGCTGGCCTTTCACCCTGAAGTAATTTTTTTTTATGCCAGCAGGCTTTCTGTGCATAATTTATAGCATGGTGGTTTTAAGGAGCAGGTGGGTTTTTAGTCTGTTTTTAGTTGTGTATATTTTATGTGATTTTATATTATATTTTATATTGTGTGTATTTTATGTGATTTTATATATAGACGTTTTAATTGAATTCTATAACAATTTTAAAGGTTTTATCTGTGAGCCGCCTTGGGTCCCTCCAGGGAGAAAGGCGGGATATAAATGAAATAAATAAATAAATAAAATATAAATAGGGAGCACTGAATCTCTCCTTTTTGGGGAAAAACGATGAAGGTGCTTTCATACCCAGTTTCCTCAGTAGCAGTCTGAGCCAGAAGTCACTACAATTGCACAAAACTTTACACACACACACACACACACACACACACGGTGGCAAATGTGGACCAGCTTTCATATATTTTCACCATTACATTAACCCTGTGTTCCCAGGCTTGTGCCATCATTCATTTATCAAGCACTGAGACATAACATTATAACAAAACCACTTGGGTGAGTGTCCTTGTAGGGTGTCCCCAAGTTTACATCAACTTTTATTGACTTGTAGTGCTGACAGAAACTGAACCTAATTGATGATGCTGGAAAAGGGGGAAAGCCATGCAGAAGACAGACTGTCACCATTCCCTATAATAACCACACATTTTATACACTTGATCATGACATCAGTGGATATCTATGGCAATTTGTCTGCCTTCTGAAACAGAAGTAAACTGTTAAAAAGACAAACACTTGTGGCACAGTTCCTCTGAAATAATTTGGAACTAGACTGGTCTGTCATTCTGTTCACAGCTTGTGTTTAATCTCATCTTTCAGTTTTCATTTTATTTGCAGAAAACGTCCTTCCTGGCAATCTTACTATACTATGAAGAATCCAGAAGCAGCACAAACACACATCCATTTCCCTTTCCCATAGATCTTTTGAAAAGCTACACTGAAATTTCTAGTACAAACTAGACTAGCAAAATGGAAATATAAGTATTTCCTTGATTTTAGCAGACTGTTGGAAAGTTATTTTTATGGCCTAATCTCCCAGAATCCTTTAGTTGTTATGACAGAAGGTTCTAGGAATTATGGCTCGAAAACCTTTAAAAGCTCTAGGTTTTGTTGTTGTTGTTGTTGTGTGTCTTGAAGTCATTTCCAATTTGTGGCGGCCCTAAGGTGAACCCATCATGTGGTTTTCTTGGCAAGTTTCTTCAGAGGGGATTTGCCATTGCCACCCTCTGAGGCTAAGACAGTGTAACTTGCCCAGGGTCACCCAATGGGTTTACGTGGCCAGGCCAGGATTCAGACCCTGGTCTCCAGAGTCCTAGTCCAACACTCAAGCCACTATACCATTCTTGCTCTCACACCAAGCTGGCTTTAGACTTTAGGTTTTGGATTCCAATATTTAGTCCAGCTATCCAGGCTTCCTGAAATACCTTGTGCCTGTTTTCATTTACTTTTTTAAAAAAGCCCAATTAATGTAGGCTGGGAATAGGCCTATAATCGTAAATATAGAACAAGCTCTCCAAAGGGTGGAATATTTAACAAGGAATGCAAGATCACATGAAATACAGGAGTGGAGGCTTTAGAAAACTTCATCATGAACAAAAACCATAACCTGGAGAATGTGTCAGTTTTATGGCTAAAGCAGGAGTGGGCAATGTACAGTCTTTGAGACATTGTTGGACTGCCCCTTCCAGTATTTATCATCCTTGGCTATATTGGGAGTTGCTGTTCAACAAGATTTGGTAGGCTGCACTTTCTATACCCCTTGGTGGTACAGGTACAGTTAAAGTTAATGTGATAGACCCATGAAGCTTTATTTCAAGCTGCATTAGATGAAGTCAAATGGTGCTGGATCAATGGGTTACATCCAGGTTCTGTTTCCCATGGGCAGGACTGATATTTTCATTGAAGTAAACTCCATTTTTAATTATCTTCTAAGATTTACAGATATCACAAGACATCACAAGATCACTGTTGAGTCCATACTTGAATTATTACTGGATTGGATTCAGATTTACATTTATGTCAAGGGTGCAGTGAAAGTGAACCTCCCCGCCATCGGTTTCCCATGGTAACCCTTTCCTGTCCCATGAAAATTCTACACAGAAGATCAGAGGACCCTGCTGAATGAGGTGAATGGTGGTGCAGAAGCGGGAGGGAGGGCAGTCCTCTTGTGACGTCTGGAAATATCTTCAAGTAAAGATCACAACTGGAAATTAAGCTTAGGGTTCAGTAGACTATATTTCAGACGAAGGAACTAGCAAAACCACCTTTAAGAATTCTTTGCCTTAGAAAACCCTATGAAATTCATAGCATCACCATAGCCTGACATGTGACTTGATGGCACAAAGACACACACACACACACACATACACACACACTGTTGACAAACAGACATTTTTTCTTGAAGGAGCACCAGTTCTTTCAAGGTATTCTCCAGAATCTCTGACTTGGTGAATCACACACCACTTGTGCAGGAAATCAATCTTCTTTTAGTCCCTTGATGGCTCCTATTAATAGGGCATTCAATTCTCTCACTCCCCTTGTCGTCATTATGTCAGGCCTTTTGTTTCCTTTTAACATCAGCACTGGAGAAAAGAGAACAGAGAAACTGCATTATCCAAGTAATTAGCCATCTCAACAGCATAGCAGTATCACAGCAGCAGTAATGCTGTGTAACAATTTACATAAATTAGTTTTTGAGTCCCTGGAAAGCAATTTCTGTAGCATTTAGAAGAAAAATAAATGCTGGGGAGGGCCAGGCTCACAGTAATTGTTTATTGTAATCAGACTAAAGAGAAGAATGGAAGCAGCCATTAAGACAGTGCCATGTGTTTCACTAGCGGACTTGTTGTGCTTAGCTCCTGTGGTCTGCTCTTGTGTGGTATGGCAATTGAACTTCCCTGCCTGGTGCTGTGCAGAGTTGTGTCCAAGGATATAAAAATCCATCACTCCTGTTTTTATTGCTCAGAATTGAATCACAGTTCACATCCCACCTGAGTTTCACAGCAGCCTTTCCCATTTCTCCATGAATATTTGTATTTTTATACACATTTCCCCCCCACATTTAAACACTTGGATGCATTTTTGTGCCCTTATCTTCTATTCTCCAAAACATATTTGTGCACATTTTTCACTTATATGGCTTTTTAGTCATATGTATTTTATATGCATGGTTTTGTTTTTTGTTTTGGTGAACCAAAACCACATCATACAGGAATAGTCCTGGATTCTAAAGTCAAACTTCCATATACTTTTTTTTTTTTTTTGCTTTAGTGTAGTATCACTTGATTACAGATCTATTCTTTGTTCTTTCAAGCCTTGCAAAGGAGCAAATGAATCTGTGTAAATGTTTCCTGAAAAGAGAGCAAAGTAAACTCAGTTACAAATTTCCCCACAGAATCACAGAATCCTAGAGCTGGAAGAGACCACAAGGGTCCTCCAGTCCAACCTCTGCCACACAGGAATAAAGAAACCACTCCCAACAGAGGGGCATCTAGCTTCTCTTTAAAAACCTCCAAAGAAGGAGACTCTACTATAATCCGAAGGAGCCCATTCCACTGTTGAGCAGCTCTCACCATCAGGAAGATCTTTCTAATGTTTAGGTGGAATCTCTTTCTCTGTAGTTTGAATCCATTGTGCTGTGTCCTAGTATGTGGAGCAGCATCCTCAATATGAATGACTCTCCTTCAAATATTCAAACTTGGTTATCATGTCACCTTTTAACTTTCTATTTCCCATGCCAAACATACTCAGTTCCCTAAGTCGCTCCTCATAGTACAGTGAGATTCACACTTTAAAATATCCTTGGAGGGAAATGGAATAAAAAACACGAGTAACAGTAAAAGCTCTTTTTTTAAAAAAAAACAAAGCCTAGACATGCATGGATTTACATGCTTATTAGAGTTTTTTTTTTTTTAAAAAAAAAGTTTTCTAAATCAAATTCTGTTCTTTCTGTTATAAAGGACTTACAGGACATACCAGACAGCAAACTGGTCACAATTTTTTTCTTTATTACTGGTCTCCAAGAGCTCAGAAAAGTTTCTTTTTTCTTTTTATTATATCTCCCAGAATCCCGCAACCTGCAAGGTTGATGATGGTGCTATTTGGAGATTCTGGAAACTCTAATATTCACAAGTTAGTGAACTCTACAGAACAATAACAGAGCAATGGCAAGCTCTTTACTCAGCCAGAGTCCATTATCACCTGATGACTCCACAACTACATCCAGAACAATCTTCTGACAAAATTATGTAATGACACTGTCCACACGAGGGCCAGCATGATGTAATGGTTTGCATGTTGGGAGTACAACTTTGGAGGCCAGGTTTCAATTCTGCACTTGGCCATGAAACCCAGCAGGTGACCTTGGACATGTCACACTCTCTCAGCTTCAGAGGAAAGCAATGGCAACCCCCCTCTGAAGAAATGTGCCTGACCCTGTGATAGGTTTGTGTTAGAGCTGCCATAAGTCAAAAATGATTTGGAAGCACACAACAACTGTTCACATATTGCTTAAAGACACATTGAACCTTAAGAAACATCAGGTGAACATAAAGAGATTATGTAAAGATGTGTGTCTAGTATATTTGTCAAGGGTGGGGAACATATGGTCCTCCAGATGCTGTTGGGCTACAACTGCCATTGTCTTCACTATTGGCAATGCTGGCTGGGGCTGATTAGTGTTGTAGTCCATCATTTGGAAGGTCACATCTTTTCCATCCTGCTCTAGATGGTGTCATATAGTCTACAAATTTTAACATACTGATGCAGCAAGACATATGCCACATTTACTACAAAAGATAAATTCAGCTGATTTGTGTGAAAGGGAGGGTAAGATCCAGCTGGTGGTTCCAAAAAATTCAAAATCTCCAGCATATCTGTTTGTAAGTAAATCTGCCACCAGTCTAATGAAACAAATTTCCAAGTAAACATAAGATTTAGCTCTGATTTATTTTAGAGTCTCCAAGTAGTTGGATATTTAGAAGAAATTTTGCTAAAAGCAGGAGCCACTATGGCTGAGTGGTTTGAGCTTTGGACTATGACGCTGGAAACCACAGTTCAAATCTCTGCTTGGCTTTGTAAATCAATTGAGTGATTTTGGGCAAGTCACAGTCTCTGCATTAGAGGAAGGCAGGGGTAAACCCCCTCTAGAAAACTCCATAATTCATTTGCCTTAGAGTCACCATAAAGGGGTGATTTCTAAAACTAATTACCATTGTTACAAATGGATCAACAGGGTTAATGTTAAAAATAAGCTGCAGATTTCTCCCCTTTTTGTAGAGACACCAAAAATAGTTTGCAGGATTGCTTCAGAGGAGCAGTTGAACAATGGATAGTATTTCCCCCCTGGATTTTTATACTGGAGAAATCATAGAGAAAATTTAGCAAGTACAAGCTAGAGGATCCCCTGTCAGAGGTGTAGCAAATCCAATCCAGATTTCAGTATGGAGGTGTCTGTTTTTGCATTGGGTTCAGAACCTTGGATAGCTCTTTTTAAAGTTCACACTGCAACCTGAAGTAGATTCCCCACTTCACCAACATGAAATCCATCCTGCTTCACCGAGTTTAATTGCAAAAGCTGAAATTGTCATCACTTTATTTATTTTTATAGATATATTTCCCTTTGATCCAACTAGTTCCTAAACCTATAAACTGATTCACACCTAAAATATTAAACTGGAGGATCCATACATCACTATATTATCAATTTCATCAGCGCTGTTTACACACAATTCTAAATATACACTGGACTGACTATGTGACAAATGTTGCTGTCCTTGAGCAATCAGGGATCACCAGCATTGAGGCCATGCTATTGAGGACACAGCTGCACTGGGCAGGAGACATTTCTAGGATGAAGGACCAATGCCTCCCAAAAATAGTATTCTACGGTGAACTCGCCATGTGTCAGCGTAAGAGGGGTGCTCCAAAGAAGAGATACAAGGACTCCCTGAAACAACATCTCAGGCTCGGCCAAACTGATCACCAACAATGGTCCTCCCTGGCCTCGCATCAGGAGGCATGGAGACGCACTATCCATGATGCTGCAGCCCTTTTTTGAAAGCTCACGCCGAACAAGTCTTGAAGAGAAACAACAACACAGAAAGAACCACAACCCGGAAACATCACCCAAGGAGACTTTCTGCTGTGCTTTCTGCAACTGGACTTGTTTATCTTGGATTGGCCTTTTTAGTCATCAACGCACTTGTAGAAAGCGCGAGATGAGTCCTTCCTGAATCTTCGTTTGCGAAGCAAAGCCAGAGATTATCTATTACTATCCTATGCTATGACCAAGGTCCTTTAATAATATTTACTTTCAGGTTAGCCTATGCAACAAGGTCCTAATTTAAATATTTCATGCTTGTAAGTCCTGCCCATTTTGTTGTTTCCAAATCCCAACTAAGAGAATTAATGAGGAATAGCTACTTCATTCCAATGTCAATTTCTCTTTCCAGAGGCAAGGTGGATTTGAATTACTTGTTTCTTTTCATCGAAAGGAATTAGGAAGGAGGAGCCCTGAAAAGTGTCAACAAGAGCATCTTATATATCCATGTTAGACAAAATGTTTCTTTTCAGTTTTTTCCAGTGCATTAAACTACAACTACTATCAGCCTCTCCACTATAGCATCCAGTGGTGATTGGAACACATATCACTTGTCTAGGATTATCTGCTTCATCACGCTAGCGGGCAAACAGGATTTAAACAAAAGTTAAACTAGAGAAAACCAGGAAACATCGTGTGATAAACTTCAGGCATTTCCTGGTTGTCTCTAGTTTAACTCTCGTTTAAAAGCAGTCGCCCCACTGCAGGGGCAGACTGCTTTGCCGCAGTAAGCGGCAAGAAAACTACAAGCCCCAGCGTTCCCTGGGGCTTGTCTGGCTCCCTATTGGACAATGGGGCCGGAAGGGGCGGCCCTTCCAGTCTGGGGGTGGCGCTCTGGGAGCCGGACTTGTTGGTGCGGGGCTTCCGGTCCTCCAAGGCTGCCCATTGGTGGGCTCGGCCTTGGGGGCGGGGCCCCGCAATCTGACGCAGAGGGGAGGGGCCGAGCAGTATATATTGCTGCTCGGAAGCCTCTCCCCTCAGTCGGCGCTTGGCTCCGAACAGGCATGGAGCGAAGCTTGGAAGGGAGGTAGCCTCGAGCTTCTCCCGCCCGCCCGCCCATCGCTGGTTTCAGGTGGTTTTTTGTCACAACTGTTCGGCAGCATAGGCCAGGATCTGAATGTTGGTGGTACCAGGGCTATGGAGTTCTGGTTTGGGAGTCACAAGGTACCCGGGGGCGATGAGTGAGAGCGTTTGGCCATTGTGGGGGGCCAGAACGCAGGTGCGCCTCCCGGTGACTAGAGGCTTTGTGAATGGGGGAACGCAAGGCATGGTTTGTACTCAAGCGGTGTTCCTTAGCCCCTAGGTCATCCCAAGCACCGGGTAGGGACCCGGCTTTGGATAATCAAACAACAGTGGGTTGTTTGATTGCACAGATCCTGACCTTATGCTTTGTGCCAACCCTACCAATGGTTTAATAAAGTTGTGGCCTTTCTCCCATGTTGGTGTTCTGTGGTTATTTTTTGACAGCACATACAAGGCAAAACCCTATTTGCCCGTTAGTGTGATAAAGCAGAATGTCTTAAAGCCTGTTTTCTGGAAAGCAGCAAATACATTGAAAGAGAAGCGCAACTGCTTCTTTCATGCCCACCTCACTGAACTTCTGACTCCAATCTCCTTGATAATGCTAAGAAGTACTTAAGTAATTATTTCATATATTAGAAGAAGTAGCATAATCAGAAACTGGGTTTTTTATACTGAGACAAATGCCCACGAATGTGAATATGTCACCAGTTATTTCTCAAATAGTGCCCAACATCGTTCTAATCTGCAGAATAAAGAGCAGTTCAGAATGCTTTGTAACTACTGTGCCCCACACCATGAAGCCAACTGCACTGCTTCAAACAACACCATTTACAGCGTCAGATTGCACAGAAAGATGCCAGGTTGGCTGGAGGTAAATCAATTTGAGTAGCTACACTGGAAATACAATCGTCACTCCTCATCCACAGAATTTTTTTTTACCCATAGATTCAACTATTCATGGTTTCAAAATATTCAAATATATAAAAATTCAAAAGAACAAAATGATTTTGCTATTTTATTTGAGACATCATTTAGCTATGCCATTATATTTAATGGGACTTGAGCATCCACAGATTTTGGTATCCATGGGAGGTTCTGGAACCAAACCCCAGTGGATACCAGGGGCCCACTGTACATCTCCAAAGCTATACCTGCAACAAGAATGGGAAACATGTGGCCCTTCAGATGTTGTTGGACTGCAGCTTCTATCATCCTTTGCCATTGGCTTTGCTGGCTAAGACTGATGAGAACCTTAGTCTAACAACATCTGGAGGGCCACACACCAACTCTGCTCAACAACTTCAATGCTAGCACAGATGAAGGCCCTGTCTACATGGGACAGGATATCCTGGCCCTGCAACTGCCCTGTTCTCCTCTGGTTACCTGGCCCTCCCCTCCCATGCTACCATGGTTGTCTGCATTGGCATCTTGCTGAACTTCCTGGTGAGTCCATTACCACCATGGGTCATTTGCTTCTGAGGTCAGAACCAGGTGCTCACCCTTGATAAAATGGCTGAGTGCCTCATTTTGACCTCAGAGCAAGCAACCCATGGTGATGGTGGACATGCTAGCTTGAAGCCCATGGAGACAGTCTCTATGATGTGGGAATGGAGGGCTCTGGATCTTCCTGGAAGATCTGAAGCAAGTAGTATATTTCTTAAAGCCGCTATAGGAACCAGTATGATGTAGTGTTTTGAATGTTGGTCTATGACTCTGGAGACCAGGGTTCAAATCCTCACTCAGTCATGAAAACCCACTGGGTAGCCTTGGGCAAGTCACACTCTCTCAGCCTCAGAGGAAGGAAATGGAAACAACCCTCTGAACAAACCTTGCCAAGAAAACCCCATGATAGATTTGCCTTAGGGTTGCTTTAAGTCAGGAATGACTTGAAGAGACACAACAATATGCCCCATTTGTGATGTGGAATGTACCAAACGTTGTCCAGACTGCTCACACTCAAATTGGGGCTTAGAACATGTGCCGTCTGAACAGGACAATACCAGAAATGGGGGGTAATGGGCCTTTTGGCCCATACAACCAGTGCCACACAGGTCTTCTACTTCCATTTTTTAATGCAGTCACTTTGCAATTCCTAACATGCTTTGACTTCTGAAGACATTTTCCTAAGGATTTCTTCCTTTTACTTATGTGAAATCTTACAAAGCATATAGAAGATATATGTTCTTAAAACAGGAAGACTGTGAGTTATTCTGTGTGTCATATTATGAACATGGGGTATAGGTTCAAATATAGGTATTCTAAAATGACCTGGGGAGGAAACCTGAAAGTTTTCCACATATCTATAAGACCCACACCACCCATCATTTACTAATGAAATTAAACAAACTCTTCTCTCATAATTGGCTCAGCAGCATTAATAAGCAAGCTGGGTGAGTTTCACATCCTACGCTTCATTCTCTGAGCTTGTTTGGAGTGATCTGTCTATTGGGAAAACTCTAGACTGTACTGCCCCCAGCCCACTTGTATATAGCTTGGTTTTGTGGTGATGGTGGGTGGTTCCAAACTATTTCCATATGGAGATGGCTTTTGGGTGATGCAAAATGGCAGATCACCCCACACAAGCTGAAAGCATACAGCTGGCCTGTTTGACTGGTTTCCAGTCACCTGGAAGATATTATGAAGATATTATGGAGTATCATTAGAGTAGCCATTATATGTAGGTGGGCCACTTGATTTTTGTCTGCAAATGAAAAAGGAAATAATCACAAAGAATAATGATTACTGCTGGCTGGGAGATATGTAGGAGTGAGATGTTATGAAAATGGATTACAGTTGGCCCTCCTTATCCACAGATTTTTTACTTTGTAGAGATTGGATAGCTCATTTAAAGTGCAGACCCAAACCAGAATAGATTCACCACTTCACTTCCAAATTGGATGTTTTATTGCTGGATTTGGTGGCAGCCAACTATGTACCAACACTTTACATAAGGCCTCAATCAGGTTATTTATGTACCTCAAGACCTCTACTACGTCTTGGTCTCATCTTCTCGAAACTTAATGTAATCTGTTTTAGAGTTACAATTTTGGAGGGCGGAGTAATATGAATACTTAGATTCTGGTGATGGGGAGCACTAGGAGAGAAATGAATTAGTGATAAATTAATAGTATTATACTTTTGTGGAATTATGAATAGTATATGATGAAAAGAAGACAGCAAGAAGATGAAGATAATAATAATAATTTAATGTGTTTTTTAAATTACTGGTTTAGTTAATATTAAATGGTTTAATATGAATAAGATTTAAATAAGGTAATTAAGGCATGTTCCAGATGCGCAAAAAGTACGTACTTGGTACGTACTAGGGTTAGGAAAGGGCACCCTTTCCGGATGCCCTAACGCTAGTACGTACCTAGTACATACAAAATGACGGCGCCCATTCTACATGGGCGCTGCCATTGGGACGTCATGACCACGCCACCTCCAAATGGAACAGCGCGGAAGTGACGTCCTGGTGCCATGTGAGAGCACCTGGGGCGCCCTTTCCGCAGTGCCGGAAGGAGCTCCAAAACGGAGCTCCTTCCAGGTTTGTGGCACTGGGCACAGCCTTTACATGGCTGCGCCAGTGTCACAAAAGAGAAAGGGGCTGAGCGGCCCCTTTCTCTTCGTCCCCGCTGCTGTCGGGTGTCCTTGGGGCATGAAGCCCCAAGGACACCCCTTTCCAGGCCGTGGGGAAGCGGCCTTTTGCCGCTTTCCCGCGGCCTGGAAAGCGGTGGATCGGGGCCTCAGAGGCTGCCGCCGTGGCAGCTGAGGCCCCAATCCGACGGGGAAAGGGGCGGGAACAGGCCGCCCCAAAAGGGCGGTCTGTAAACCGCCTAAGAATGGATAAGTAATATGATTTGCTACATACTGTGTGTGAAATACTATGTAAAAGATATTTTTAAAATACTATTTTATGTAGGTTACACTATTAATAAGATATATATATATTTTAAAAACTTAGTGTAATGCTTTCTCTTCCATATTTTAGATCACCTTTATTGATCTCATCTGAGCATCCAGTTTATCTTCATCTTTCTTAATGTGCAGTACCCAAAACTACATGTGGTTCTGCAACTCAGGTTGGCCTCATGCAGTACATTTCCTTTATAGTTATGAATGCTCTCTCATCTAAGAAATACAGATCCAGTTATGCAGCAACTGATATGACACATTCCTGTCAAGTGACTGTTTGTTGTTATATGCCTTCAAGTCATTTCCAATTTCTGGCAATCCTAAGGTCAACCTATCATTAGGTGTATGGGCAAGCTTTGTTCACAGGGGGCTTGCCATTGCCTTCCTCTGAGGCTGAGAGACTGTGACTTGCCCAAGATCATCCAGTGGGTTTCCATGGCTGAGTGGGGATTCCAAGTCCGTCAAACACTCAAACTGCTACATGATACTGGCTCATCGCAAGACTTTACCATGTTAATTTTCATGAGGGCACTCACAGGTTTGAAATCATCCACCAGGAAAAACAGACTTGTATCTTATATGGAAAAAAGGCTAGAGGTAATTATGATAGTGTGTTGTGTAAATATTAAAGCCAGCCACATTGCTTTTAACAGGCTTCAATTAACCCAACACTGTATCTCCAACTCACAGCCATTAGAGCTAGGCAAGACAACACAATAAACATAATCAGTTGCCCCAAATTATGCATGCATCCGCCTGTGAGATTCTCAAGGACAAAGGCATGTAGTAAGCTCCGGCATCTCATTTTGTTTTCCCTAGCCATCTTTTGTAAAGTGTCATGGGAAAATTTCTAATGAGTTTCTCCACAGTGCTGAAAGTGGGGGAGGGAGGGTCTGTCAAGCACAAGTCAGTGTTTCTATCTTTTTTTTCTTTTTCTTTTTTTTTTTGTTTCTTTCCAGGGAAGATATTTTCTCTATCTTACGAATTACTGTTCCCAAAATAAGAACAGGAAAGCTGAGAGAGTATACTTTAATATTTATACTGTACAATATATATACACAGGGAGAATTTGTTTTTCTTATTTACTCCCCCTTCTTGCAGCTCACAATGGCAGCAACAAAGAATACTAACTGTAGCTTAACATGGAGAGCACATATGCTATTAGTGAATTACCACTGCTTTATTACGAAGCAAAATCTGGAATAAAATCCTGGACTTTGCTTGGCTGTAATAAGTTGTAGTTACATATTCATGTAGAGGTTACAAGGAAATATTGATATTCAAGGGTGCAGGTAAGTATGGTTAATTCCTTGCTGAATAATTATTTATTGTTATTGCTGTGTACCTTCAAGTAATTTCTGACTTATGGAGACTTAATATGAACCTATCACAGGGGTTGACTTGGCAGGTTTTGATCAGAGTGGGTTTGCCCTTGCCTTTCTCTGAGGCTGAGAGGGTATGGCTTGCTCATGGTCACCCAATGGGTTTCCATAGCCAAGCAGGGATTCAAAACCTGGTCTCCCAATGTCCTAGTCCTGAAACCACTACACCATTCTAGCTTTTTAATCATTAAAGGTAATAGGAGTGTGACTGCATTGGGAGCCAATTGATGACCAACCATGAAATAATAAGATCAGATACAAGGCACTGGGTTAAACAAGGACCACCTTATTTGACCTAAGAACTCGTTTAATGCACTGAACCTGGGGATAAGCAACAAGGAGGGAGGAATCTGATGTGGATTCATCGGAGGCCAGGTGTCAGTCTGTGAAAACTTTATCAGCCTTCCCTTGGGCATAACACTGGACTCCAAGGGAATCCAATGTAATGGGTTGCTCCCTGGCTGGCCATTTACTGGAAAGCAAACCAAGGGCATCTCCCCCCACCCCCACCAAGCAAGATCAATAGACTTTACAAGAGACAGAAATCAGTCCCGAGAGCCCCAAGCCTATGGAGGTGGTTCCAGAGCCAAACCCTTCACCAAAAGAGGTGACAAGGTGTACACCTAACTCTAATATTTTCCCCCATAACTTGCCAATGACATCCTACTTACAGGCACCACCCAAGCCAATTGACAGTTACTGTAGGGTAGGCAAAACAAAACAAAACAAAACAAAACAAAACAAAAACAACATAATGGAAAGGGGAGAAAATTCAACTGAAATGAGTGAGCTCATTGTGTGTGTGTGTGTGTGTGTGTTGTGTGCCTTCAAGCTGTTTTTCACGTATGGCAACCCTAAGACAAACCTATCATGAGTTTTTCTTGGCAAAATTTGTTCAGGCTTAGAGGCATGTGACTTGCCTAAGGTCACCCAGTGGGTTTCATGGCCAAATCAGGAATTGAACCTGGTCTCCAGAGTAGTAATCAAACACTCAAACCACTATGCCACACTGGCCCTCAATGAGCTCATTAGTCACAACTAATGCATGTCCTGAAGAGTCTACACCAGTGGTGTCAGTAGCACTAGCTAGGGTGTCACCTAGTGCGGAGGGTGTCACCCAGGAAGGGCATTCAGCCCTCCTGCTGTTCCATCACTGTTTTTTCCCCAAGGAGAAAAACCAGTGATGGAAGCAGCTAGGAAGCATTCATACCTCCAGCACCAAAGGGGGAGGGGGGCCCAACCAGATGTCACCCCTCCTCTAGGGTGTCATCTAGTGTGCTCCACACACCCCATGATGCCACTGGTCTACACGTTTAAAGTAGTCCCCATTCCAGTTAAATAGAATGGGAACTGGCCACAAGCAATTTGCAAGAGTTCAGGCTTTTTGTGCCTCCTCCAAAACAAAAGCAAAAACAAACTCCAAGGGAAAAGTTTTTGTAATTTTTACTGGAACATCTGCTGAAACCCACAGAAATGTACATTATTGTACATTAATGCATTTGGACGGTTGTGCATTTTTGGCAGAGGGAAGGAGAACAGACGTAAATTAAACATCAATGTAAAGGTGTGAATATGCGCATCAATTCACATAGTACACTTCCCTGTAGATTAGCCCCATGTTTGGCAGAATGTGAATATGGTTTTCAGCATGACCAGGAAAATTGCCTATGAGTGTACAGTCATTCCAGGCAGAAAGTAATGGTGATGGTGCAAATAATGTCAGCTACTCTGGGCTGGCCAGATATCATAAATCCAATTCAAAGGTTAGTGTATTTTTGGCAGATACCTTGGCTCTTACTCTTCCTGTTTAGTCACTAGTGGCTGGTGCCTTTTTAAACTGATAGCACAGTATATTTAACGCCTTTTTTCTCTCATGCCAGGACTTTAAAAGTATTTCTAAAGGAAAATGTGCCTTCAGACTAGGGATGGGTATAATGCAGGCTTTTCCAGTTGAAATAATAATAATAATTGTTGTTGTTATTTTCTTATATCCTGCCTTTCTCCCAATATAGGGACTCAAGGTTACATAAACTGTAATTTCCAGCATCCACAGCTGGCATAGACAATGGTAATGAATGCTAGAAGCTGCATGCCAGCAACATGTGGAGGGCTCTAAGATTCTTCCCATTCCTGCCTTCAATACATGTAGAGTGCAGTAGTCACTAACAAACATTCATTGTTTATAACTGTAGACAAGAATGATGTTTTCATATTAAAGCTCCTGAGTATAATGACTAGAAAGGGAGTTTTGTGTTTAAAATATAAGCCATATCAAACCATGGCCTGAGAACTTGAACCTCACATTTGTGGGCAGAGACGCATACATATGTTTGTATAAAGTTTTAAATATATTTTAATGTTTAATATGTAATGTTTTTTTACTTTTAAAAATTATTTACTTGTTTTTTAAAAAAACTTTTAATCTACATTTTAATGCTTTTGAATTGTCTTTAACTTGTACTGTTTTACTTTTGTTGTTAGCTGCCTTTAGTTCCTATATCAGGAGGAAGGCAGGATATAAATAAATAAAATAGTAATAAAATAATAATATACCCATTGTCAACATTCAAAGCAAGCAAATGTCTTAAAGATTTTGAAATGTCAGTGAAGGCTAGCTTCTATCTGCATGCAGTTCTTAATATTTTCAAGAGGCTGTTTAAACTACTTAATACCCACTCCAGTTTCCCCACCTCAAAAGTGATTTTCTCCCCCCAGGCATATGGCCACTGATGAACGTTTCATGTGCACAAATTTAATATGAAAACCCATTGTCAATGCCACAATGCAGTTCTAGGCACAGTTTGCAGAGTTATTTTCAAAATCATTAATCTAATTACATGCATTACTCAGGGACCAAAGCACAACTACCCAGCTTCAGTGTATCATAGCATTCATTCCAGAGACTACGATTCTGGAGACTAGAGTCTGAATTCCTGCTTTGTCATGAAAACCACTGTGTGACCTTGAGCAACTTACACTCTCTCAGCCTCAGAGGAAGGCAAGAAGGGGATTGTAATACATAAAGGCTCATGTGGAATTACTGGCAATCTCTTTGTTTTAAAGGCGCCATAGTAAACTGGCTTTCCTTTCAAGACCAAACACTCCAGCTACAACTGGTTTAAACGTGTGGCTCTGGAGCATAGTGCATAGGAATGGAGGCACCGAGCCATAAAACTCAGCATCTGATGGAAATGAAATTAAAGGTAAATAATTCCTGTTACTCCATCAAACATATTGATCATTGCCTTGATCAAATTATGCATCTTCCTTCAACACTTTACAAATTAACTGTACTTCTGAGACATCCTTACAGAAGAAATATGTAAGCAGACTATTTTTCAGCAGTTTGGGGAAAAACACATGTTTTTAGTAGTTTTCCTGATTGGATCCTGAGATCATAATAGGAGGTAAAATGACTCCATGAGGTATTACTATTGTGAGTAGGCAAGAAATCACATGAAACAAGAACAATCCTGGCATGTTTCAGATTAGTATGAATTTATGAGTCAAGGCAAATTAATTGCTTCCTGCCTCTCAGCCAGTGCTGCCTCCCAGCCACATAGAGAGAGGTGTGTGTGTGTGTGTGTGTGTGTGTGTGTAAAAGGATCAGGTTGGAAGGAAAAATTATTTGCCAACAACTTTCTGCTTAAAGGGATTCTGCTACAGAGAAGCAGAAGTCTCTGTAGCTTTTGAGAGAGATTCTCCCTTTTTGTGTATTATGTTTGTTTTTAAAGCTTGGGAAATGTACAGCATGCTGCTGAATGGTGATTTCTTAGAAATATCAATTCACACATTGACATATTAATTGAAAAGTAAATTAGATAACTTTAGCCATAAGCACAAATGCCATTGAGAAAACATG
Organism: Sceloporus undulatus; assembly: GCF_019175285.1. Lineage (NCBI taxonomy): Eukaryota > Metazoa > Chordata > Lepidosauria > Squamata > Phrynosomatidae > Sceloporus > Sceloporus undulatus. The sequence goes on along the minus strand of NC_056522.1, from coordinate 74,829,719 downwards.
GCTTTGTGGGTTGCTGTGTCTCAGTTTGCGTTTCTCTAAACTTGTAACTGGTTGCGTTCACACTACATAAATAATCCAGTTTGACACCACTTTAAGTGCCATTGCTGAATGCTATGAAATTCTGGGAACTGTGGTTTGTAGCACCAGAGCACTCTGACAGAGAAGGCCAAATGTCTCACAAAACTACAGTTCTAAGAATTCCATAGCACTGAGCCATGGCAGTTCAAGTAGTGTCAAACAGGATTATTTTTGCAGTGCGGATGCAGTCAATATTGCAGTCTTCTACATTAGTACATTCCCTACCTGAAGGGCTCCTCCAGGACAGATTTTGTGATCATTTCCTTCTCATCCAAAAGGCAAGGGTTTAGGCTGATCTGCACACAGTTTAGATTGTTGTCTTCCATGTCAGTGGGGTGGTAAATCTTCACTGGATTTTAGTTCAAACATTATCCGATTTGAGGTGGAGAGGGGTTATGTCCCTTGGATAGTTCCTTTAAATTTCAAACTAAAAAACAGAGTGGATTCCCTGCTACACTGTCATGGAAGTCATCAACTATCGCTGTATCCATTGCAAAGGGGGATGTCCACAGACTACACCTGTCCATACCATTTGGTCTCTTTTAAAACACCCTGAAACTTGTGATGGAAGGAGAAGCACTTCCACTGCTGCCCATCTCTCCAATGATCTCTTTCTCCATCTTATTCAGACAACAAATTGAGAATGAGAGGGCAGCAGCTAGACAAAACACTTGGCTTAGCATATGCTAATACTTTGGACAACAAATCTCATCAGCCCAAGTCAATTCAGCCAATAGTAAAGGACACTGGGAACTGTAATCCAAAACATTTTAGGGCACCAGGTTGGGGAAACTCACATGCAATATGGAAGTAGTGGGATGAGATAAATTTAGCTCTGCTGAAGGGCCATAGTACTGAGGAGATGCACACTTCAGTGAATGGACAGGGATGCGGAACAGATCTTTAATATCCAGTGTCTTTGACCATGGGGTGCCATGCATCTATCCAGCAGAAGACAGATAGGTGATATTGCAGAAGAGTGACTACTGCAAAACCAAAATGATTCCAGCAAAGCAACAAAAAAGGTTATCCAAGGCAAACAAAAGCTGAATATTACCTCCAATTTAATAACTTTATTTAATATTAAATAATTAATTAACTTTCTTCTTGACTGCCCTATATTAGTAGATCCTAGGGTGAATTACCATTAATAAAACCTCTTATATCAGGGATGAAAATAATGTGACTCTTTAGATGTTGTTGGACTGCAATACCCAGCAGCATTAGCCAGAGTCACCAATGGTTGAGAATGCTAGGAGTTGCAGTTCGATAATATCTGGAAGGTGAGCCATACCTTAGAATAGTTTAACAATTTAAACATTGTAGACAATTTAACAAAAAGGACACCTCTCGCCACCCCCATCCAATTAGATGAACTCACTGGGATGCAAATATCATATCAGCTAGGTTGTAACTAGTTACTGGAATAAAGGCAACACCAGTGCCAGTCAACCCTCTAAGGAGAGAACATTTCATAGGGGCTATGTGTTGAGAAAGTCTTGAAAGATATACTTCTTGGGTTGCATCTACACTGCAGAATTAATGCAGTTTGACACAGTTTTAACTGCCATGGTTCAATGCTGTGGAATTCTGGGATTTGCAGTTTTGTGAGATATTTAATCTTCTCTGTCAGAGAGCTCTGGTGCCACGACAAACAACAAATCCCATGATTCTATAGGATGGAGTCATGACAGTTAAAGCGGTGTCAAGTTGCATTAATTCTGCAGTATGGCAGCAATCTGAACTTGTATTGTTTGTTAACTTGTATCCCACCAAGACACATTGATAATAATACGTTTTATCATAGCTAAATTAATACTTGAAAATGGGCCTCTCCTTATAAATGCTTGCCTAAGGTTCAAGGTCTGCTCCTCTGCTGACTAGTAAGGCTTAATTGATTTTATCCAAATCTGCACATGTGTTGCAGTTTTAAATCATTTTAAATTGTTTTAACTTTAATTGCTTTGTTTCAGCTTGTCAACTTGTTAATATGCTTTGAGACTAGTCAAATCATTTTTTACTATTTTATTTTAATGGTTAAACTTATTCTATTATATCCACCCTGAAACACTATGATATAGGGTAGAATATATATATATATAAAATATGTGTATTTTAATTTTTTTTAAAAAGACAAGATAAAAGCTAGGAGCATTCCTAGCTTACAAGGGATACTGGAGACATATGCTTGCTTTAACCTTTGACCAAACAGAGCTTCACAGGCTAACTGAAACCCTACTGTTGTTCTATTTATTGTACAAAGTCCTTGCCAATGTTGTGAGAAATAAGACGGAAACAAAGGTTCTAATTCAAGGATGTGGGTTTAATTTTACTGCTTCTTCCTGCATCCTTAAAAAATCCTCAGTGATAAGGAACTTTTTGAGGTATTGTGGTAACAAGGATGTATTGTAGCTAAATGCTCAAAAGTCAAGAAATACAAAGTTCAGGTAATCATAAAGAAATCACAGATGGATTTATGTGGCCTATTAGAGATAACAGGCAACCTCCCCCCCCCCCAGATTTAAAAGTGTGCTTGTATGAGCCTATTCACAGATGTGGTTTATTCAAAGCAAAGAGAAAACAACAGAGAGTTGCAAGCCAAGTTACTACTGAATTATAGTACCCTGTGTTCTGATTCCTCCCTAGGCTTCTGAAGTATTTTTAATTCAGCAAGGGGTTTCATCTAGTTCATATCTGTATCTCTATTTCTCTGTTCTAAGGAATATTTCTTGTGCCTGAAGTGAAGAGAGCAGCATTGGGACTAGCCATTCTTAGGAGAATATCGCACAGCGTTCTAAGAACGTTCTGGGAAACCAATGGGAACGGAACGCATTTTAGTTTACCGCACATATGTGTTCCCATCAGGTTCCCATAATGTTCCCAAAGTGTTCCACATGTGTTCCAGGATGGGGACGGATTAGATGTGTTCCCAGCAAGCTGTAACGTTCTCAGAACGTTCCATAAGAAGTCTGTGCAGTATTCTTATCCGTTCCCAATTCCGTTCTCTCATTCCCCTGTCTCCTGATTGGCTGAAACAATGCCCTTCTCTTTAGTCCTCCAAAGTCCTAGAGCGTACTAAATTTTTCATTGCTCTCCCTTGTATGATGCGGTGCCCTCTTTGACAAAACTAACTTCGAAGGTTATCGTAAGGGGGCAAAAACGTCCCCCGATGTGTTCTAACGAGCACGAGCGCGGGCGTGCACGGAGCGTGATGGGAACCCGCTTTTGAAACTGTTCCCAGAAATGGCGCCTCCTGGAACACATCAGGAACCCGATGGGAACACCCGGCGGCAGCGGCGGCGTTCCACCGTGCGGTAAACTAGCATTCTGGGCCCCATCGAGTTCCCATCAGTGTCTCGTGAATTGTCACAGTGATTGTGTCGCCAACGGATTGCAATGTGTCTAGAGACACTTTTTCTGTTGCGGTATGTTAATGGTCCGCCTCTGTTGGCTGTACACACCATAAAGCATGATATCAGAGGGCGAGGGTTTATAGGACATCGAGGACCAGTGGATGCAGTGAGATGGATCAACGGAGAGTAAAAAAGGGACAATCGTCCGAGTGGAGCGGAGGACCCTGATGCATTTTTTTAAAAACCTATGTCGGCCTCAGAGGATGCAGTGGCACCATTCCCTACATGCTTTTGACAGATACTTCTGGGGCAGGCGCCGGCTTGGTCTTGGGATCTTCCCTCCCTTTTTGTTGATTGACAGAGAAAAGGGTGGCATACAGGAGAGAATGCAGACAGGGATTGGTTGGTTTGGGTCACATGTGGGGAGAGAAGGAGACTATTGGATGGCCAGGTTTTGGGCATTGAAGCCAGCGAGGCCATAGGGGAAGAGAGGTGCTGGCATGCTGGGAAAATTATGCTCCTCTTCTTTCTCTACCATGCACACAAGATCAAAAAATGCTTTCTCCGATGCCATCTTTACACCCCACAAGGAGGTCACCAGATGTCTTCCGGGTCAAAACAACCACAGAGTGGAGACGTCATCAGTACACAGCCCTCAAAACGAAATACGCATGCGCTACAGCAAAACATTCTGGAACGTTCTCAAGAAAAAGGGATGCGCTGTGCAGTAAAATGCATTCCCGTAACGTTCCCATCATGTCCTACTTTCTTGAATGCCGTAATACCTGTTCCAAGAACATTCCCAGAACATTCCATCTTGTAACGTTCTGAGAACGATATGCGATAATCTTCATAGTGTGGGACTAAAGTCTGGCCTTTGTCATGCAGACAGAGATGCTGACTAATCCTCAGGCCACTTAGGCCCCATTCACCCTAGCACTTTTTGTTCTGGGTAGAACAAAAATTTAAGATTTAAGATTTAACATGAAGCCTCCTTTTTGATCGCATTCAATCATTCCTGATTTTTTTTGTTCTGTCAAATAATGCACATATACATAGATCTACTTCCATTGTCATCGATGGTGATGCTGCAATAAAATATAAACACATGCCCCCCCAAAGGACTTACCCATTACCAAGGTTTGGTCATGACTGAACGTAGGGGATGTGGAACTGCCCAACAAAAGGGAAAGTAAACAGCAAAGTGAAATTAAAACTGCAGGGTAGGAAAAACGTGACCCATAAATCAACGATAGTGCAAATGTTTGCATACTCTATCTCAAATAATAATAATAATAAATAAAACTTTTATTTGTATCCCACTTTTCTGCTGCAGGGCAATCAAAGCGGCTTGCATGTTAAAACAACACCAATATACAGTACATAATACATTTACGATGCAATATCTAACCCCTCCCCTTAAAAAAGAATTAAACATAATGTGATTAAAATTAATCTGTTAAAATAGAATATTATCAACAGTCCAATAATCCAGTGGACAAAGTGATGGAATACTACATAAGAAGGGGAGAATTTATTCAGAGCTGAGTCATTCTATTCAAGGAAGGCCTGCTGGAAGAGATCCATCTTAACAGCTTTTTAAAAGCTGTCTAGGCATTAAATTTGATGGATCTCTTCCGGCAGGTCCACCATCTGGAAGCGGTTGCAGAAAATGTCCTTTGGGAGGTTGCAATTAGTCTGGTTTTTATTGGCTGCAATAAGTTCCTCCCAGAGGACATGAGAGTGCAGGGTGGATTATACGGAAGGAGGCGATCCCTTAGATAGGTTGGACCCAAGCCATGTAGGGCTTTAAAGGTGATAACCAACACCTTGTACTATGCCCAGAAACTGATAGGCAGCCAGTGGAGTGACTGTAAAATGGGTGTTATGTGGTTACTCCTAGATGTTCCAGTGACCAACTTGGCTGCTCAAATAATAATAATAAAAAGGATTAAAACCCCCCATTACTGGCCCTGGTGACATCCAAGCATCTGGCTATGGGATCATCATAAAAATACCAGGAGAACCGATAAGGGCTAGTTTAAAGGTTACAGCAGTGGGATCAAGCACTAGAGGGGAAAAAAATCTCCTGAATCCATGGCACCGTAAACGATCACATATTCCAAATTTTAAAAATCCCCCACCAGCTCCAGTGACATCCATCATGTGGGATCATCAGGAAAAGTAGCAGGAAAATATCAGAGGGGTTGCTTAAAAGTTCCCAGGAGTGGAAAATTTATGAACTGGTAGCTAGTGATAGTAAAAAAATGGCACTTACCAAGCGACCCACGAGAGGAGACAGGCATGTTCCACCCACCTGCCCACCCTCTGTCCTTTAATCCCTCCCTTTAAAATGACCCAAGTAGGATCGGGAACAAGTTCACATTGGCAGCACCCTGAAAAAACACAGATTTTCCAAAAGGAAATGGGAGAAAACCTGATATCTGAAAACCCACAATAAGGGGAATTTGTCATGGGTCCAAGCAGAAAGCGGGGGTACAAAACCTGGTGCCAGTGTGAACTACTCACTTTTAAACTGTTTTGCAAACTGGTCTCTAACATAGTGTGAACCTTTTAATTAAACTCAGAAAAAAGTCTTCTCCAACGCAGATGTGTTGGACTAAAGATGTGTTCAACTACAACTCCCAGATGTGTTGGACTACAACTCCACTATTCTAAGTCAGCTTGGGAGTTGCAGCCTGGGGTCCTTACCAGACTGGGGAAGATAAGGATATGGGTTTAGAAACAGCATTTCAGGTGTCACATAAGATTGCACCCCCTCCCCCCCAGCACTCTATACAAAGAGGAATAGAAAGACATTGAGGAAAATTGTTTATGCAAGAGTGATTTAATAAGGGCCACTGATACTAATTTCTAGGTTCCTGTTCAGCGGATCATCATGAAATGTGGTGCAAGGAACTGTCATGTAGATCTGCTCTAGATTGGACAAAACTGTGTCTATTCTTTTCCTTAAGCTGATTTTCCCATTCCACTTTTCCCTAAGGTGGATTCAAGACCATCAGAGGCACTTTAAATAATATTTGGAAGTGGTTGGGATTTGTTGGCCCTGGAGGAAATAGGAATGCTCTAACTAAGCATTTGTGTGGCCATAGCAGGAGGTGTGGGTGGATGGAGGTCATAAATACTTGTGAAAATTATTTGGAAACAGGGCAGGATTGATTTCCAAAGCACATTGTAGCTGATCTAACAAATCGCTTCAGTTAAAATGTGGCAGCCTCTTTAATCTGTTAATTTTTTTGTTGTCCTGCATAAATATTTTAGTGGTGTTCTGACATTAATGTTATTTACAATGCTAAGGAAAGAATATTGCTAGTTTCACAGTAGTTAAATAGATCCAGCTGAACACTCCTACAACCTACTCAATGCTATCCAAATTAATCTGTTTTAAAGAAGAATGTTTATTATGGACCCAATTTTCCAAACAAACCTTCTCCTTCTGCATACCAAACATGAGAATGTCATCAGCAATGGGTATTTAGGCAGTGTATTATTCCTTGGAGATGAAACCCTCTCATACCAGTCAGTTAATGAAATTGATGCACTTAAATAACAATCTCATATTTTGTTGTTGTCTGCATTCAGAATGAAACCTAAGGAAAGGAAGAACAGGCATCCCAGCAATAAAATTACAATCTATTTTGATTTTCAGAATTGAACTACTTTATTTTCTTGGCAAAAATTAATTCCATAGGTCTTTTTGCAATTACTCAGTCCTAAATACTGCACTTCCCAAAAAAGGGGAGGCTTTCATAGATTACGTTAAGTTGGCAGGAGTAGTTAAATTCTTTTCTTTCTTTTTTGGATATGTTCTTGAGTGGTGGTTTTGCCTTATGGAGATTCCTTGCTGTTTCTCCTCTTATATCTTCCGCTTCTTCTTCTGAAAGATGGTGGAGGATGGAGTCAACATAGGCAATGATGTCTTCAACTGGGATTCTGGTGGTGGTGACCTCAAAATTACCTCCTTTGGACAGGATGGATGTTTCTTCTTTTGAAAGCTGCCTCTCTGCCAGAGTGATGATGGTCCATGATGTGTCCAGCAAGGGTTTCAGTTGGTGTTTGTGGCATTTGTTTAATTTTTGTTTTTGTCTTTCAGTGTGGTCCACCATATCTTTTTCCATTTTTCTGGAGGTGGGTTGTCACTTTTGTTCCAGTCTTGAGTGTTCCTCTTTTGATTGATGCTGAGGTGGAGTGATAGCAGCTCCTTGTCTGTGCTAGCTAGTTCTTTGTGAGTACTGTGTGGCAACTCTCTAGACACTCCAAAATGCATTTGAGTCTCTCTTTGCGCTATTTTGACCAAGTTCGCTATTGTTCAGTGGAATGAGGTGGAGACATCAAATACACATTCTGGTTAATAGTAGGCTTTATATTTGCATTATAAATGTTATCTGTAAAAGTACATATTTCAGCACGAACCTAATTGATTCAATGGGATTTACTTCCAGGTAAGTGTGCATAGTCTGCAATTCTATTACCTTGTGCCCAAGTGTCAATCCCACTGAATCAATAGGGTTTGTGCTGAAATGAGAACTTTCACAGATGACACTTAAATATAAAACCTACTGTTAACCAGAATGTGTATTTGCTTTCTCTTCCTCATTCCAGCTAACAGTAACAATATTCATGTTTCGTCAAAATAGCTTGACAGAGGCTCTCATTCATTAGGGCTTGCCCCTGAGTAGACATTGCTGTGTAAGAGCTCTTTGTTATTGCCATGTACATGGGAATAATATTTGGATGATTTTCAGCTACAAATACTGTTCTTTCTGTCACAGGCTACTGCTACACTTACCTCTACTGTTTACTTTACCTGCCTTTCTGTCTTAGAAACATAGGTAACCACTGACTAGCTCTTCATGGATGTAAGAGTCATTAAAGAGTCTAAACAATAGCTCATGAAAATCATTCAGTTACCAGAGCCAATGCAACCTCAGTTACCATGGCTGTTTACTGTTGCTGAGTGATGAAGGATGCTTTTAAAGAAACTCGGATGGGCTTTAACAGTTTTACCACAATATCTTCAGGAGCATCAAATGTATGCTAGTGACCCAAACAAGCAAGATGCATCAAAGGAGCATATAAAGTTCAGAGACCATCTTTGATGGGCTGTAGAATCTTTTAAATCTTTCAGCCATAAAAATGTAAAGTATCCTTTTCAGGAAAATGCCTTTGAGGTGCTTATTCAGCTTTGAGCTGAACAAATACAGTGGTGCCTCGGGTTACAAAAGTAATTCGTTCCGCGGCCGCTTTCGTAACCCGAAAAGCCTTCGTAAGCCGAATTGCCATAGGCGCTAATGGGGAAAAGCCGCGTTTCGTGCGAAAAAGCGCCGAAAAGCACCAAAAATTTTCTTCGTAACCCGAAAATACATTCGTAACCCGGAACAATGATTTCCAATGGGATTTTTTCGTATCCCGAAAATTTCGTAACCTGGGTATTTCGTATCCCGAGGTACCACTGTACAAGATTTTGGAATTATCTGTCTTGATACCTTTGCAACTGCTTCAATAATAAAGACCTTACTTCTGTTAGTAGCTCCCCTCCCCAGGGACGTAACCAAGGGGAGGGGGTTCTTGGGGTCTGGACCCCCCCTTCCATTAGAAAAATGAATGGTGTGTGCTGCTGTGCCGCCGCACCCAAGCCCCATTATAATGGTGGCACTTAGTCTGGACCCCCCCTTCCTAAAATCCTAGCTACATCCCTGCCTGCCCCCCCCCCCCCGCAATGCTGCCTACTTAAATTTCTGGCTGAGTTATATTCTATGTCAGTGCAGGATAAAGTTGCTATACAAGTGGCTCATCAGTATTGGCACTGGCATCTTTTGTAAATAAGCTGTCACATATTCACACACATCCACTAAAAGACTGTAATTTTAGTATTCACAACCTGCTTGATATTTCCAGCTCTTATTACATCTTTCCTTTCCATTATACAGCCTTGCTGTTTTCCTGACAAGCTTGGAACAATGTCATCTGAAGCAAAACTTTGCCAGAAAACTTGTCACATTCCTTTACATAGCAGAATTTCACTTTTGGGTGGCTGGGGGGCAGAGGTGGGGAAGAACAATGTTTTCCATATGAATAATTTATTGGGTTAATTCAAAGTGAATAGCCAACTATATTGTTAAAGATCTAAATAGAGAATGCAGCCTAAGGTGGAAGTCTTAAGAGTCTGTTACTACTGGGGAAATTATCAGATATAATTGTGGGGCCTGCAACAAAATGTTGCAGTGTAAAGTGGTCCTGTTTTTCTTCCTTTCCCTTCCCTTATTTTTAAACAGCCCTATTGAACCTTCAGTGGTGGTAGAATTTTAAGGCATAGCTGTGTTAGTCTGTAAAATCAGTATGCAAAGGGATCTTGTAGAAGTTTTGTAGATCTGAGCCTTCTTCCTCAAATACATAGGGCCATTAAATTTACGAAAGCGTATACTACCAGCTTCTTCCTTTCAGTTAATCTCAAAGGTGCTACAAGATCCCTTTGGCCTGTCAATGAGCTGTTTTATTCCCCTCCTATACTACATGAACACGTGTGTCTTTATACTTAGAATCCTAGGATTTGTAATTTTGTGAGGCACTTAGACTTTTCTGTCAGAGCACTCCAGTACAGTACTGTATTGTGGTGGATTGAATTGAAGCTCTCCAACAAAGAATTCTGAACCCTCACCAAACTGCAATCCCAGGATTCCCTAAGATGGAGCCATGCCAGTTAAAAATGATATCAAACTGCTCTAAAAATGTACTGTAAATATACTTGTATGCATGTGTAAGAGGGTGTGATGCCATTTTCGATATAACAAGAATTCATACTATTCTTAATATATCAGATAATATAATGAGCTGATTTACATCATTTGGCATTGTTACTGAACCTTATTTTGCTTTTAACAACTGTTACTATGATCAAGTACTGGGGAATCTGGGTTTTTGATCAGGAACCTCATTATTTGAGCAAGAGACCAAACATACTTCCAGGTATGGTATGGTCCTAAAGATCAAAATTTCCTTCAAATGCAGAAAGTACCATCAGTCCCTGTGTCCCTGCAGCCAGTGTAAAGTGTTATGCGCTAAGACCTGGCCATCTTCTTTTACCAGATTAGCCCTCTTCATTCTAGACCCCAGCTTTCTGCCTTTTTGCTTCTTCTTTCAATTCCAGCATCTCCTCACTTTGCAAGCCTAGATTTTAATGTGTCTACCTATGGCTCCAGCTGAGCCAGACACCAAGTGCCTATGTTAATCCAAACCGATGACAGCAGTACCTCCTGCTGAGGCCAAAGCTGATCAACCTGGTTTACCCTTTCTGTTCTTGTTTCACATTTGTCTGGGAAAAGCCAAACTGTTCATGATCCAATTTTTAATATGTTGTATGTTTTGTAGCATTCCAACACTGCCAAAACAGGGGGAATGCTATCGACTTACTGTGTTGTAAAGAAAAATATAGGTGCTTAATATATATTGATAATATAGGCCTGCAATGAAAAAGCATTTTCCCAATGTTGTAGCTTTTTAAAATATATTTTTGGTTGCTAACTTTGAAAAACGTTTAAAATATTGTACCACACACAGTTCTTTCACAAATTTAATATTTTTATCAATTCAGTTATAATGTATTGAGGAGGATCTCCTACGCAGCAGCAGCAGCAGCAGGACTCTCTTCTTCCTTACATATTTATGCTACTTCTGTGAGATCTGAAGAAGGGTGATGTGAACCTTTTAAAAATAAGTTTCTCACCCTGGTGTGTGGTGTGTGATCAGAGGGATTTCAAGACTTGTTGATGTACACTTGTATATATGTATCTTTGGAGGGGTGAGTGCCCATTGTATCCCCATGCTACAATAGTTACATCTTTTGTGCCTCTGTGTTCGTTGGAGAGAGAGAAATCCTATGCCATGCAAATATGAAGTTGGATCTCCTGGTTCCACTCTTCTGTTCTGAGGTATTTTGAAATGGGTAGAGAGCCTCTATGGATAGAGGAGGCTCTTTTATTCAGAAAACCTGCCTATACATATGAAGAGAGGAAGAAGGAAGAATGGAAAGAGTAGAGCTAACTCACTTCCCATTCTCATGTATTGAAGATGTCTGCTTCTCTATCTCCTGAATACGGTTTGAGTTTCATTGCAACAAAGAAACATACAATAGTTGCGCAATGGGTTGTTACCCATGAACATTGACCATTTATCCACATACATTGTGCTATTTTGGTATTGAGGTTGCATAATGCAACTCTGCTGGTGGATATTTATGTTCTGCTGAAACAATATAAGACTTTGGTCATCGTATATCAGTGATTAGTACCCTGAGAGCATGGGTTGCTTGCACTGCTTTCTTGCTCACTGTGAAGTTTGGCAAGCTATTGTCAACTCCTATAAAGCAAGTTTTGCTTATTTTTATCTGACAGTTGTCAGAGAAAAGAAACAGAGAGACCCATCAGTAATTCCAACCAGTGTTCTAGCCAAGCCATGGTTATTTTTTTTTCCAAAAAATGAAGACAATAGTAATCCAGTAATTTGGACATTCACATTTCACCACTAAAGCCTGAAAGAGGAGAATTTGTGTCAACACTGATTAAAGATGAAAGATAAAATGTTAGATAGACACAGAGAAGATTGGGAAGACCTAATTAAATTTTAGAAGTGAAACTGGGGACAAGAAATAGTACCCAACTTTGAAGTCTAACCAGCAGTAGTGAGAAGTATACTTGTTGATCACATAGATTATAATCAATTCATGTAATTATAAAATATACGATATTTTAGAGTTATATATCTTTTATTGTATTAACATATAAGATGTCCTCAGCTATTTAGCTGTAGTTACCTCCTCATACACTATTTGGACGCCAATGTTGAAGCAAAATCGACTAATGAGGTGTCCAGTAAACCACTAGATCAGTTTGAGCTAGTGAGTACTGATGACATGGACAAGATCCTTGGAAAGGTAAAAAAGGCAACATGCCCTCTTGATCCCTGCCTATCATGGCTAGCTGTTCAGGAGGGTGAGTCATTGATGGAACTTCTTAGACGTATCATCAATGCTTCCCTTGGGGAGGGTCATATACTATCCTCTTTGAAAGAAGTGATCATTAGACCGCTCTTGAAAAAAACCTCCCTGGACCCCCTGGACATGAAAAATTATAGGCCTGTTTCTAATCTGCCATTTTTGAGCAAGGTGATGGAGAGGGCAGTTGCTCTTCAGCTCCAATTGGTCTTGGATGAAGCCAATTTTCTTGATCCATTTCAAACGGGCTTCAGGACCAGGTATGGGGTGGAGACTGCCATGGTCGCTTTAACTGATGACCTTCGTCTAGCCATCAACAGAGGGTGTGTGACCCTGTTGGTGCTGCTAGACCTCTCAGCAGCATTCGATACAGTAGACCACGATATCCTTCTGGAATGCCTGAGAGAGTTAGGAATTGGAGGCACTGCGTTGCAGTGGTTCTGCTCCTCCCTCTCAGGCAGATTCCAGAGAGTGATGCTTGAAGACAGTCGCTATTCAAAAACAGAGCTTAATTGTGGTGTCCCTCAAGGCACCATCCTGTCCCCCGTGCTATTTAACATCTATATGAAGCCGCTGGGAGAAATCATCCATGGATATGGGGCTGGTGTTATCAGTATGCTGATGACACCCAAATATATTTCTCCATGTCCCGGTCATCAGCGACAACGACAGATGGCATCTCTCCCCTCAACCAGTGTCTTCAGGCAGTAATGGATTGGATGAGGGAAAACAAGTTCAAGTTGAATCCAGACAAAATGGAAGTACTTATGGTAGGGGCCCCCAAACCAGATACTGGGCTGCAACCTCCAGTCCTAGATGGGCTCACACTCTCCTTGAAGGACTGTGTTTGCAGTCTGGGGGTGCTTCTTTACCCGTTGCTTCAGATGAGGAATCGGGTGACTGCGATGGTCAAGAGCGCCTGTTATCAGCTTCGGCTGATACGCCAGCTGCGCCCTTTCCTGGAACAGGGTGACCTTGAAACTGTAGTACATGCGATGGTAACCTCAAGACTTGCTTTTTGCAATGCGCTCTACATGGGGCTACCCTTGTGCCTAGTTCGGAAACTCCAGTTGGTACCGAATATGCCAGCCAGGTTGGTCTCAGGAACAGCAAGGAGTGGCCATATAACACCAATATTGAAGTCATTCCACTGGCTGCCTATCAGTTTCCGGGCACAGTACAAGGTGTTGGTTATCACCATTAAAGCCCTACATGGCTTGGGCCCAATTTATCTAAGGGATCGCCTGCTTCCATATAATCCACCCCATACACTCAGGTCCTCTGGGAGGAATTTATTACAGCCCTTAAAGACCAGGTTGATGGCAACCTCCCAGAGGACATTTTCTGCAGCCGCTCCCAACTTATGGAATGGCCTGCTGGACGAGATTTGTCAAATTACCAATCTAGAGAGCTTTTAAAAAGCCATTAAGATGGATCTCTTCTGGCAGGCCTTCCCAGAATAAAATACTCGGCCACGAATTAGACTTACCATCTAGTGAACTCTGCCCATGATGATTATTACTTGTATTAGTCGACTTTTAATATGTAGTTTTTAATCTTATACCGTTTAATCTTGTTTTAAGAGGGGGCACTATGTATACAAGGATGTATTTTAACTTGTTGTACGCTGCTTTGATTGCCTGGCAAAAAGCGGGATAGAAATAAAAATATTATTATTATTATTATTTGATTCAATGTTTTGAAATATATATCTGTTTGATGGAGAATTAGTTACCACAAATCCCAAGTTCCATGTTTTATAAATATGATGTATGGCAGTAGGGAGTAGAAGAGAAAAGTTCATATGATAAGGACATATGTAAGACAAGAAGAAGCTAGCTTAGGATGGGTGGGAAGTCAATTAGGAATTAATAACTGGAAAGGATGTAAAATGGAATGGAGGATTAGATAATACGAACTTGTATATATGTTTTCCATGTACATCTTTTATGCTATCATGCAATTTATTTTCTATTTTTTAAAGTATTGAAATGTTATGAGAATAATTAAAAAAAGGAGAATTTGTGACTAGAATTTTGAGAGTCACTTTTTATAGTGCCCTTTAATTCAAAGGACAATTTGGAACATCTGAGGTCTATAAAGTTAAATTACAGTCTTGTAGATACCTTTTACTCAAATGCCCTTTGGGCAAAAAAAGCAGCTTATTTCGCTGCGATTCTGACTCGGATTCTGACTCGCATCTGACCCATTGTTCCCATTAAAAACGGATGCAAACAGACCCGGGTTTTTTTACCCCTATTTTCGTTCCCATTGGTATTTTCCCTGTGGTAATTTGAAGTGGGTTATTTTGCTCCCTGTTCCCATTGCCCTTCCGAGACCTCTTTTTTTTAAAAAAAAAAAAATCAGCTGTCATTCAAGCGCTTAAGCACTTGATGTCACAGCCAATCAGCTGCTTAGGTGCTTTTCCCCTCTGGGAAAGGAAAAAGGGAGCCTCGCTTTGCCCCCAATCCCTTGGCATCCATCCTCTTCTGTGTCTCCCCATAGTTCCTCTGGGAAAGAGAGGAGAGGAGCCTCTATTCCCCCAAATCACTTTGCCTCCCCCATTGCTCCCTGGGCTGTCTGGGGATCATGCAGGCATGTAGTGCAAAGCCCATCTGTGTCTTCCCATAGTTCCTCTGGGAAAGAGAGAAGGAACCTCTAATCACCCCAAATCCCTTTGCCTCCCCCATTGCTCCCTGGGCTGTCTGGGGGGAGGGCAATCATGCAGGCATGTACTGCAAAGCCCATCTGCTGCTCAGGCAGAGGCAAAAAAAGAAAAGAATAATAATAATAGTTTAAAATGGTGTTCAATGGCTCCCCTCACACATAGTCTATGAATGTGGAGCAGAGGGGAGGTTGCAGGTGGAGTAATGTGTTTACTGCATTTGGATCTCAATGTAGCGCAATCGCCTTACCATGCTTCCCAATCCACTGGAGGAAAGGCTATGTGAATGGAAGAAAATGGTGCCAGTGATGCAGAAAGAGAACAAAGAGGGTGACAAGAGGCCAGTCCCTTGAGCGCTGCTCCTCCCATCTCCAGGTTCCCGAATCAGACACCCTTTCGTTCCCATTCATTTGCCCCGAATCAGATTCTGTTTTTTTTAAAAAACCGATTTATCGACCTATAATTCGGGTTTTCCTAGATAAACCGAATCAGATTCGAATCTCAATGGGAACGATTCGGGCTCAAATGGAAATGATGTACCCATAATTCGCATCCTGATCTGCGTTATAGGCCAATGGGAATGCCCCCTTTGTCATCCTGTCCCTCTCTTCCTGTCCTCTCCCACTACACTTACAGTTTGGCTATAGCAGGCTGAAGTATATGGCTACATCAGCACTGCAGAAATAATCCAGTTTGACATCACTTTAACAGCCATGGTTCAATGCTATGGAATTCTGGGGTTTGTACTTTTGTGAGACATTTAGCCATCTCTATCGGAAGGTGATTTGCAACTGGTTGTTGCAAATTTTCTGCTTACAAATACAAATTATCCTATTTGTGAGATACACTACTTTCCTTTACATTTACCAACATTATGCTTTGTAGGGATTCAAGTGTCATTAAGTTTTATACTTTTTATATAAAACATATGGACTGGAATATATAAGAGATTCTAGCCTTATCAGTGGGTGAACATTGATGTACCAAGTTGCACCAAGTACACATACCAAATGATAACTGAACATTTGGTACATACATGCCATGCATCTGGAACTATCAGGACAGGAAATCAGATGACTCTCCCAAAGATGTTTGACTGCAGCTCCCAATATTTCTAGCCACTATAGCCAATTGTGAAGAATGCTAAGGGAGCCATAGTTCAGCAACATCCTCATCCTGATCTAAGCCCTATTTAAATACTTGAAGGGATGTCATATTGAGGAGGGAGCTAGCTTGTTTTCTATTGCTCCAGAGAATAGGACCTGGAACAGTGGCTGCAAGCTACAGGAAAAGAGATTCCACCTCAACGTTAGGAGGAACTTCCTGACAGTAAGGGCTGTTTGACAGAGGAACACACTCCCTCGGAGTGTAGTGGAGTCTCCTTCCTTGGAGGTCTTTAAGCAGAGGCTGGATGGCCATCTGTCAGGGATGCTTTAATTGAGAGTTCCTGCATGGCAAGGGTTTGGACTGGATGGCCCTTGCAGTCTCTTCCAACTCTATGATTCTATGATTTTATGATTCTAAGGGAATATTACCAATATTTCTGTTGCTGATCAAACACTCAAGTAAATAGGAACATAGTAAAGTTCCCCTTCTGGCAGGAGCCCCTTCAAATAACCAACATTTCTTGTAGTTACACGCACACTTCAGTAAGCACATTGTGTGCATTTTGTTATGTTTACAGTAGTTTTAAGATATTGTAATTTTATACTGAGCCTATAATTTGTTGTTTGTAGTGCACTTTATGGAAGAGAATACAAGAGCTATATTTTATAAATAGATTCCTGTTATCATCCAATATGAACAATCATCCTATGCTAAACTTGTGACTCCTTATTGATGGAAATGAGGGTAGGAAGAAGATTTTGATCTGAAGATATTTGATTGCATAACTGAGTTCCAGAGGTATCATGTGTCTCTTCTGGGAAGACAGGGCAATACTCTTCCATTCATGTGAAGGAAAAAGTAGGCCAAAAGTAGTCCTTGTTTTCCTGCTCAAATACCACAAGTAAAATGAGGCTGAGAATGTCATCTACCACCTCACGCCAAAGACATTCAGTCAATAGCAGAAAATGATGAAACACTAGTCATTAATGTATGTAGAACTACTTCTTGTGTAAGGAAGGGTTTAGCTCATGAGTACTTGGCTGTCAGCTATAATCATGGTAGGAAGAAGGTGGAGGATAAACTGAAGAGAAAAGGAAGCACAGAAAGTGTCCACAGGTAGATTTGAAAAGAGATTTGCCATGCAACTGAAGTTAAATATATTTCAGAGTGCAAGGTACAAGGCAGCAGGCCTGTAAAGGGAAGCAGATCTTGGAAATGTATATGACAATTTCAGTGTGAATTCAAGGTGCTGGTAAGGAAATTCAAAGTCCTAATTGGCTCGAGATCTTGATACTTGAAGGAATGCCTTTCTCTATATATTCCCGCCCAAGGATTGAGGTCTGTTGGATGGACCATCCTCTGTTTCCATATGGGAGGACATGGAGGGGAATCTTCTCTGCAGTGACACCTCGGCTGTAGAATTCACTCCCCTTAGAGGCTCGGTTGGCACCAATTCTTCTGTAATTTCAGTAAGTTCAAGTGAAAACATGGCTGTTTACTAAAGCTTGTGGTGCATTATTGATTTCTTCCAAATTTGCACATGTAAGTGGTTTGAAATTGTCGCAACTCTTTTAAAACTGCCCTGTTTTAAGTGTTAATTGGTTTGATATGTATTTTACCTTTAAAAATTTTTTTACTATCTTGTTCTAAACTGTTCTAAATGATTTCACTGTATACTGTACTGGAATCCTTGATGAATGAATAAATAAATATAATGGAGAGATGAAGACTGGCCCAAGACACTTGGTTTCCAGAAATGAAGGACATGTTGGGACTGTCTTCTCTGTTCCACCTATAGAAATGGACTGCCCGTTGTATCTTACATCAACACTGGCAATGAGTTACCATCCTTGGTGGCTTCTTCTATGTCATGGGGCAGTGGATCCAGTCTAAGGCCCAGTACACACTGGCACTGAAATGCCACCCCTCTTTGCTGCACAGCGTTGCCATAGCAACCAAACAGCGGGGCAATGCTTGCACAGCAAAAAAGAAGCTGCCTAGAGTGGCTTCTTTTTTGCGGTGTCGTAAGGGTTGCGACGCAGACCTATGATGCTGCTTCCTCTAAAAGATGTGTGGGTGCTCAGAGTCCACACGTCATCTATACGCCCCCGTGTGGGCAGTGCCACTCAATAATGGTGCCGCCCGCACGTCATAGGGCACAGGAGCATGTGGTTGGTGGATGCTCCCAATCCCTACTATTGCCGCCAGGACATCCTTTCCTGGCAGTGTGTACCAGGCCCTAGTTTTAGTCTAAATGTGGATAGCTATCCAAGGTGCCAAATGTCATCTCTTAAATCTTAGAAACACCTTCAAAGTTTAGGCTAAACCCCAAAGTGGATTTGCTATTTCATTAGTGTAGAAACCACCAGCCACCATTTGATAGCATCCTTTACTACACCTAAGAGCTGAGGACCAGTTCAAGGGGTGAGAAGAGGCTGTGTGATATGTTCTTGACTTCCAAGAGAGGAATGACGGGGAGACACCAAGTCAAGGGACTGCTGCTGTTGCATCTGTTGCCTGAGGTGGTTCCTTTATTCTACCTAAGGCTTGGGCTGTCCCTGGGTGAGGTCTCCCAAATTACATTGCATCTCAAAATCATCCATCCTGGATCATAGCGCAGTGGTTTGTAGAAAGAGGCATCAAAATGGCAAAGAAGCATCTACTGTTGAATACAGTGGGCCCTCCACATTTGCTGGGATTAAGGGCACAGGACCCCCATGAAAGTAGACCCTCCCCCCCAAAAAAAACCACTGATTTTTTTTTAACCTGAAAGAACACCTCTCTATAAATCTCTAGGTTCTCCTAGAGGCACAGGACAATAATAAGACAATTATTTCCTTGCTCTGTATAAGGCAGGCCTGTACATGTACTAGGATATATCACAACAATCAGAAAGCATCTTCTTCTATACAGTATAGTACTCTCCCTCCCCACAATAGCACCCACTAGTAAGGGGATGGCATTTCTTTTTCCTTGGCCACCACTCAGCAGTGGGCACCAAGTACGCTTCTGCTCAGAGCTTGGAGCATTGCTTTAGGGAGGAAGGGGAAATAATTTTGTTAACCAGAGCTCTGGTTCCATACCAAATGTTGCCAGGCTTTTAGTAGTTTCTAATCACCAATCTTTACATGAAGATAAGGGCAGGAAAAATCTCAGTATTTTCTATGCACAAGTTGAACAAGCATGGCCTTATCTAAGAACAAAGTATAAAGCCATTTCTTCTCCTTTCTTTTGAATCAACACAATACATTATTCTTTATGTGTTATCTTCAACTGTAGTATTGTTGACAGGAATACAGAACACCTGCAGAACATCATACTGGTTGCAGTATTCAGCCACTCAAGCACCAACAACTTATTATTATTATTATTATTAATTTTAAAGGAATATTTCTATCTCTTCTTTACCATTGCAAAAAAGGCATGTAAACATGAAATCTCAAATATCACTTAATCATAGTTAGCATCTTGCATGGTTTGTTTTCCTTCACCTGACTAGCAAAACCTGGCTAACTTATGGGAAATAGTACAAATGGCAGAACAAATTTTCTCAAACAAGAGAAATTATGCTCATTTGCCCAGTTGCCTATTTTATGACAGTCACAGCATTCAGTTTTTCTTGGTGCAAAATTTCAATTCTCTTGAACATGAAGAGCAAAGAGAAACTAGTGCATCATTTTTCGCCTGCAAGATTCGTCAAGGTCAAGTAATTTTCTTCAGGCACACAAGATTGTGCTTAGATTTGCTGTCTTTGCAAATCTCCTTCCTTAAAAGCTAATTGGAAACCCAAGCTCACTTTTTTTTTTTTACAAAGTTGCTTTAAATGTGTAAATATTATGTTTGAAGTTGCAGAGGCATTTGTCACTTGAATAGTTATGAATTCAGTATTCTGGCTTGGCTTTTACTGACTCAAGAGCAATGAACATAAATTGCTATAGTACTCCTACTGATGTGAAAATCATCAAGATAATCTACCCTTTTCCAGATTACACATAGCATCCACAATCTGTCATATCACACCTAAAATCTGTATCACCATAAGAGTCCCCTTGTGCTTGAGTAGAAAAAAGACTACTAAATATTCAGGGTGAAAGAAAAGGACAAGAGTAATCCTATGTGGATACAGATTCTAGGTATGATATGACAGATTTTGAACTCTATGTAAATTCTATGTGAATTCTATGTATCCTTTTGAAAAGGCTAGATTATCCTGTTGATTTTCACAACATCAGTGTGAGTACTATTCAATGTCATTATATCAGATTTGCATAGAACTATAACTTTCATGACTCTAACCTATGGGAACCTGTAATTTGTTTGGTATAAGCATAAAAACACTTTAGAAGAGAACACTAATTACTATAAATGATAGGTTTCCATAGGCTAGAGACAGGAATTTAAAGTGGTATGAAACTGATGCAACTATGTACTTCAGACCTTGCGGTCAACAAGGTGTCATATAGCTTCTTACACTGTAGTGAGTTAATTGGAACATAGGAGGGTGCTTTAAAAAGAGTGAATCAGATTATTCATGCATCTAGTTTACACTTCACTAGCCTTTCAGCTTTTTGGACTGTGATTCCCATCATCTCAAGCCATAATGGCCCCAAGGGTAGTTGTGGAGCAATAGATTGAGGAAGACTGGTCTAGCTCAGTCCTCTCTGTTCTAAAGTGGGGTAATTTCCAGTGCATAGATACTTTAAAACAAATAAAGAAACTGGAGACTTAAAAACCCTTTTTATAAAACATAAAAACAGCAGGGTTTGAACCCATTATTTTCTAAGCCAAATAAGCACATCCTCAATAAAGTGATGTATAGGGCCCTCCCATTGCCTACCGGACCTAATAAAGACAGCTGTTAAAAGGAATTAAGAAGCCTGTGGCATCTGTCTCAACCAACCTCAACAACCCTTTTGAGAACTGCTGCCCAAATACATGTACATCATCCAATCAATTTCTAAAGAAAGGAAAACCAAATCCTCCAATCCTATTTATCTTGCATTGTAATTCTGAATTTATACTGGAGAAGAACTGTTCAGTAAGAGGGAGAAACCAGAGAAAATGTAATTCTTAACCTTGCTCTGGATGCTAGGAAAAAAATGGGTCCTGTGTGTGACCAAGTGCAGATGCCACTTGACAGCTAATTTTGAAAGGTCAGCATACGTATTTAGTTCTGGCACAGCTGCTACCTTTTTATTTTCTCACCCTTGCTTCCATTTAAAAGCTGACTTAATCTACCCTTGAAGTGATTTGTATAGCTTCATAAGCACTTACTTTACGCCCACCAAGATATGTCCACAGCTGAGTCAATGCTGCAAGAGCAGCTCTTTGTTGGTGTGTTTTTTTCCTGCCATGCCATACCTCTTTTCAGTGTTGCAGTTTATTTTAGAAACTGATAATTTTCATGGCCATTTACATAGTTGAGATTGTACAAGCTAGGCTGAAGAGGGGGTGAGGTCACATAAATGGGATAGAAATGAAATCAGAGGCAGTCTTGGACATCTGAGTTTCACTGCCTGCTCACAGGGAGATCCAAATCCACTATATTTAAACTAATTTAGGAGCCTGCCTGGTTTCATGTTCAAGAGCTTCCATGTTATCTGGGGTAATGACTCTGAGCTGAACTAAGCTGGACTTATCCAGGATGCTGAACCCTACTCCAAATTAATGTTAATACCTTGGATAGCTCCTTCAAAGTTCAAAGTGGACTCACTGTCCCACTGACCAGAAGCTAAAGGTGATGATAATGATGATTAGTCATGTATTGGTCCAGTCCACTGCATATTTTCATGAGATACAGCAGCTTTGGTCAGGTAACATCAAGAAGAACACTATCACCAACTACCCAGGAAAGTGTTTCTTTGCAAAGGAGCTTGCAAAGACAGGCGCTATCCACATTTCTGAAGGTGAAGTGAAAGAAAAGATCCACAGGGACTTTGCAAAGTACTAATGTATCATAATTGTTGTCAGATGAAGTCAAGAAAACAGTCCTATTATACTTCAGTAATTCCTTTCTAGCTGCATGTAGTGCTGGCCTTTTGGTTTGACAGGGCTAGCCCTCCCATTAGGTAAAAAGAGGAACATATGGCAAAATGTAAAGAAAGCCTAGTCAGGCCTTTAGGATTCTTTCCAACAACTCTAAAATTCTATTATTTTGCAATGCCTCTGGCTTCTCTGAGAGGGCCTTTGTTGCTTCTATTGGTCTGGAGCAGTGATTCCCAAACTTTGGTCATCCCGGTGTTTTGGACTTCAACTTTCAGAAGACCTAGCCACTTTGGCCAAGAGACAAAAATTCTGGGAGCTGAAATCCAAAATATCTGGAAGACCAAAGTCTGGGAATAATTCTGGAGGGTTCCACTCTTCAGATCTAGGCAGGCTGCTAGTGCCTGGTTCTGGATTGCTATCAGAGTGACCTGGGAGATTCCTGTGCCACTTACTGGGAATAGTTTCACTGATCATAGATAATGCACAAGGAGTTTCCTCCCAGCCCTGCTTTCCTACTCACTGGAAATGACGGATGAGACAGGTTTCAATGGGCAAAGCCCTTCTCTATGACAACCTTAAGATGGTGAGCCATTCCAGGGAGGGAAGTTGCTCATAAAGTAGAGCAGGCATTTAAGCCTTGATCATTTTGTTCTTACATGTAAGGACAAGTAATTACTCTAGTTTTCACCCTACTGTGGGAGCAAATAAATATTTCTCCACAGGTTTTTATTTTTGCATGAGTTTTTATGGATAGAAACCCACATCTTATATCCATGAAAGCAGCTGCTAAAATAAAAACCAGTTAATCTAAAAGTTGGTGCTACCTTCCTTGTTTCCCCTCCCCCTCCCTCCTTCCTTTTTATGCTGCAAAAGACTAGCATGGCTACTTCTTTGAAAACTATTACTATGTTAAATTGTGATGCTCATATTATCCATTCTGTCATGGGCTTAAATGGCAAAAGCCCCCTACCATTTTCTCTCTCTCTCTCTCTCTCTCTCTTTAAAATGCATCAGTGTATATATGTATTGCTTTGGTCATAATATCTCTTTGGACCAGATGCTTTAAAAAAAGCTGCTCTAAAAAGAAATTGTTTGGAGTAGGAACACTAAAAAGTTTGGATGTGTTGAAGAGGGGTCCATCAAAGACAACAGCCTTCTAAACCAAAGAGCCTCTTATCTTTTAATGTTTTGTATCCAATTTGTCCTTGAGAGATATAGTGAGTTAGGTACAAAAAATGAAATGCTATTACCACAACAGAACTAGATCTAGTGAATGTGGTTGAAAATACTGTCACATTGTCCCTCAGCAACAGAACTCACCAAGCTGTTGTGAAGTTAAAATGTAGCATTGAAATCTGGGGGGGGGGGGGGAGTGTGGGATATGAAGGTACGCAAAAGGAAAAACATATATTTCTAAAACATTAAATTCATGGGGTTACCATAAATCCACAGCCAACCTGAAGGCACAAACACACAAAAAGTTTCCTACTCACGATTCTGAATATTTCAGAATCAGAGCTTGGAAGTAACTAGTTGTAAAAAATTACTTTTAATTAGTTATTGTTCCAGTGACAAAATCATAACTACATTATGTTCTTGTCATAAACTAAGGTAACTTGAAGTGATAAGAAGGTAGAGACAGTCGAGAATATCCTGTTTACTACAGCTCAGTAGCTTGTAGCATGTGGTTGTAGTTTTTTTTAAGTAACTGAAAACAATAGTTTATTTTATTTTGAGGGACTGAAAAGTAAACAACCACTTTTCTTGAAAACTGTAGCTATAACAGCTGCTGAAAGGTGGATCAACAACTAGATAAATCCTATCAGTTCATTGCATTTACTCCAGCTGTGACTATAACACGATTCAATCTCAAGTGTAACTAATTGCCTTTTTAAAATACTATCCTAGGGTCTATCACAAACAGAATTAGGGGACAAATCTCAGTTATTAATATCCTATTTTAATATCTAATGTACATCATGTGGCTCATTTATTATTTGATCAGCCTAATAAAAGGTTCTGTATAAATTTAAGATTAAACAAAGGCCAGTCTAAAATGAACATCAATATCCAATGGTCCAATTTTTGTGGACCTTCTACCTATTAGACTATCTTTCTAATGCCACTAAATTCAAAAGGAGTAGGGAAGGGCTGGAGATTGTCTGGCACACAAAGGTCATTATTGCAGCCCTTTGACCCCAAAGAGGAAAAAGTGCACCAAACATTATTCAGAACTCTTCCCTCTCCAACAAAAGAGTCTCACTTCAAAAAAATAAGATTTTGTCAAACAAGCTCTGCACACTTAGTTCATACTCCCTCCTCCACATTCATAGATAAAAACAGGAATGCCATATCTTCCAACTGTTTTGATTTGGCAGGAGCAGTTCTATTTAATCTGCTATCATGCCACATTTTCCCCTGCTTCAGTTACGGGGCAGAGTCTTTCTTTCCCTGCCCTGTAGAATGAGGTGAAAGTAAACTCCTGCTGCCTGTCCTATCTTGTGTGTTCTTCCTTAAGAATAACTTTTGCCATCTTCACCACACTATGATGTTGCTTGGCTACACATATCACAGTTTTCATCTGTGAAATGTCAGAGGGTATAGAATATATTTGTCCAAGCAACATCAGAGTGTGGTCAAAATGGTGCTGCCAGGTAACAAGGTTATTTATGAGGAAGCAGAGAAACTTTGGAATTTTTGTAATGAGTTTAAGAAGGCTGGGGGAAAAGGGGGAATTAAAAACCCCACAAGTAAGCCTACTCAATTCAACAAAATGAACGGGAGAGGCATACTGTTCTAACTGAATGCAAGTTAGTTTTGCACTTTGAATGCAATTTTGTAGCAACTGAAGTAAGCTGAGAAAAGTAGTAAGAGAAATTAGTTGTTGTTTTTTTTTTAAAAGCAGCTGGGAAAGTGAGGTGGCAGAGGCTTGACTGGGATTCTCTTTGCCAAACCTGAAACAGTTGGAGCTGCTAGTATACCCAAGGTCCCTCTTGCTGGATATGGGGTTTCATAATTAATATCTAGCATTGGGAATGTTTCAGGGGTCACAATGACCTTCAGAAACTAGGAAGTTACATGTGTAAGGAGTCATGCTGACATGAAGGCATGCAGAAACCTAGATAGGACTAAAATAAATGCTAAGTGCATTTGCTGATTCATGTTACCCTTTTCTAGGCTCTTTGAATTTCCTCTTGCACTAGAGACTAAGGGAGTCCCATTGCAAAGTAATCAAGAGACAGTACCTGGCACCTCACCTCATACTGTGTTCCTATTCATCTTTCCTGACCAACCATCAAAAGATTGTCTCAAACTCAATCAATGTTTTGTCACTCTGGATCCCATTTGTCAACACCATGGGAAAAACCATCAAAGCCTTTGTTACATTATTTGTTAATATCAAGCACCCTCCAAGGTTATACAATGGGATATAAATATATGCCCCAGTTCACAGGCCATGTGCACAGAGGGTACCGCTCACTCTCTGTGCATAGCTCTCAGATGTTGTCTGAGCCACTCTCTGTTTTTTACAGACCTTTATTCAGGACTAGTAATTATCACCTTCTTTAACTCCCAGTTCCTCTCTATCCAAGCCTCCACACTTTTCTTTCTGATAGCCTTGCATCAGTGGTTGTTTTAAGGTAGTATCAGTTTTTGTATGTTTGTGTGCATCTTTGCATCTTTCTAAATAAAACTCTACTGTTCAGTGAAACTAGAGTGCTTTCTGCAGTTAGTAAAGGTATACATAAGTGAAAAGATCCCTGATGTTATTTTCATCTTGTAGGCCTCCTTTGAGCTATAATTTCCCCACAATTTCCACAGACACTGGCACTGCTGTGTCAACCTGCAACATCCCTCCCACCTTTTAAGGAAAGCGAGTGTATGTTATTTCAGCCCCAAATCGGTTTTTTTTAACAGAAGTGGATTTTTCTTTTCTTTTTTGAAAGGCTGGAAATAACCTTATAAGCCCTTCTAGTTTCTTTTTGAGGGAGTGGTGCAGTACCTAAAGGGGCCCTTTTGCTATAAATATTTAAGGCAGCCAGATTTCTAGATCTCACCTACCCCTGGACTAAGGGATTCATGGTCATTTTTCCGCTTATCTTCCCAAATGCTCAGCCCTTGCAAACATTCAAGTCTTAATACTTCCAAGGGTTCAACAGGTTCATTGCTGTTTTGTTTTCAGGTTTTTTTAAAATCCATTTTAGGCACGCATATGATCTTTACTGTTGTTTTTGTGTGGGGGCTGACTGCATAGAATCGGTTTCAAAAACCATCTCTTGTGAAGAGAAAGTGTGTATTAAGGAAATCACAGGTCTAATTAACTGCAAAAAGATGAGTTCTGCTGGCTGTATCTAAATGACTAAGGCAATGGTAGGAGTGAGAGGAGGAATGAGAGGAACTAAACTCAGATTTGAGAAAATCAGTCTGTACATGTGGAAGCAATTGATCAGATAACACACCAAGGTATCTTAACTACCTATCTCTACCTCTACTGCCCCCTGCATTGGAAAATGTGAGAGAGAGCACTGCATCTATCAAGCCTAGCAATCAAACTAGCAAAGCATCAGTGGAACAATGGCCAGTTCCATTTTCACAGGATTTAGCGGAGAAAGGGGGGGGGGAAAGCTTAGGTTTCAGTGTGCAACATATCCAGGTTTTTTTCTTTGGGGGGAGTTGCAAGCATAGTATCAGGGGGCTAATGCAGCCCTTTACCCTTCCACAGCTGCCCACCACTGCTGCATGGGGTTTGTTCATGTGCTGACACACAGTTTATTGCCAAGGATGAGAAAAATGGGAAATAGGGTTTTCATCGCTAGTAGGCACACCATTGTTTACGCAAGTGCAATTGTACTAATCCAATTCCCTGAGTTCCCCAATTTCATATGTGGCTTATAACAGAAAGGTTGGACAGTGCTCATAAAGCACTCATCTCCTTTTCCTTCAAAGGCCCTATAAATATAGCACAAACCTTTTCATTTATTCCTGTTGCAACAAATGAACATGGTTAGTCCTTTGGAAATTTTAGATGATGAATGTTACTGATAAAATGCTGTTTCTGCCAGACCAGCTGTGGCTTGGCATCCAGTCCCGTTATGAAATTTATGCCCAAATTATGGTAATTAACAATGACCCTTTTGGCTCATGATATTTTCCCACTATGATTGAAGGAATTGCTTGCCCTTGAACTCAAAGTTTGCTTTATTCTGTTTCTTTATGTATTTGTCTCTTGAAATTAAAAGACAGCAGGGAGTTATAAAAGCAAAGTTGTTAGCCTCACAAACAGCATTTCCTATCCTCCTTTTCTACCCCACAACTCTGTATTTCTCAAACATCTGCATGCTAACATTTTTATTCATGTGTCACTACACCATTTATTTAAAATAATAAAAAGGGGGGTGTCAAAATTGCCTCTAAAATGGCTTGACAGCCCTGAAGGAAACAACAGATTCCAAAATAGATTTTGAACAAGAGTAGTTAGTGGTTGCAAATGTCTCCCTCCTTCCTTTTGAGGTTCTGAGCACATCACAAATCATTCTCCTACACAACTGACTTTTTCTGATCAACTGCAAGACAGTGGGAAAATGGTACACACATCACAACTGACTTGAAAGAGAAGCAAGTAGAAAACTGAAAGGAGAGAGGCATCACAGCAGCTTCATAGAGTAGGCACTAACCCCTATAGTTTGCATTATTCCTTGAGGGCTCTTTGTTGGTACTGATTATCAAAAAGAGAAAAGAATTGTCCATGCTCAACTAGGGGGGAATGCCATCTCTGAAGGGGTGGTAGGTGGTGCGGGGAGAGGAGGAATCTTTTAAATCCAGTGTACATGGAGATGAGTTTCAGATGAACCCTTTTTTAAAAAACTTTTATTTTATTTTATTTTATTTTATTTTATTTTATTTTTTATTTTTTTTTGCTGGAAGTCATTCTCTTCTTCTGTTGTCAGCTTCTTTGCCTTCATCTTTTTTTTTCATTGTAAAAATGATGCACTTTCCATTCCCACCTTATAGGTGGTGAAGACAAGTAGTTTCTATTATCTTTTCCTTTTTTCCCCTCCTGAAACATTTTGTCCTTGACATTCTATAAATATTCAGGAGTACACACGTCCCTCCACATTTGCCGCTTTCACTTTTGTGGATTTAATTATTTGTGGATTTGATTAATATGCTCTCTCCCTAGGAATCTCTAGGTCTTCCAGAAAAAATCTGCTGGAAGTTGACCATTGAGTTAATAATAAAAATAATAATAATAAAATCTTTATTTTTATCCCGCCCTTCCAGAAAGATCAGGGCGGCTTACAAAAGTGCAACAAGTGCACACAAATACAGATTAAAAACAGCAAAACATCAATACAATAAAACTAAAAGCAGCAATAAAAGCCCCATCGCCCGTCCTCATGGCCACGGAAGAGGAGGGGAGGCCCACAGGATCTTAATCGGGGAATGCCTGCTTAAATAGGAAGGTCTTGAGCTCCTTCCTAAATTGGGCCAGGGTAGTGGATGAGCGGAGCTCGGTGGGCAGCGTGTTCCAAAGGGCTGGGGCAGCTGTAGAAAAGGCCCTTCTAGAAGTAGAAGCTAGCCTGGCCCCAGGCACCTTCAGCAATTGCTGCCCAGACGTTCTGAGGGTGCGAGGCGGATTGTACGGGGAGAGGCGGTCCTTTAGGTATCCTGGGCCCAAGCCATTTAGGGCTTTATAGGTAATAACCAACGCCTTATATTGAGCTCGGAAGCGAACAGGCAGCCAGTGAAGATCTTTAAGTACAGGTGTTATATGGCTGGTCCTGGATACACCAGTGACCAGCCGGGCTGCCATATTCTGTACCATTTGAAGCTTCCGAGTTTGGTATAAGGGTTGCCCCATGTAGAGTACATTGCAGAAGTCCAGTCTCGAAGTTACCAGAGCATGTACCACCGTTTCTAGGTCCCTCCGGTCCAGGTATGGGCGCAGCTGGCGAATCAGCCGAAGCTGGTAACAAGTGCTCCTGACCGTCGCATTCACCTGAGCAGTCAGATGAAGCGGCGAATCAAGAAGCACTCCCAGACTGCGCACGGAGTCCTTCACAGGGAGCGTGACCCCGTTCAGGACAGGTGGAACCACCGCCATTCCTGGACCGGGGGAACCTATCACTAGTACCTCCGTTTTCTCTGGATTCAGTTTGAGTCGGTTTTTCCTCATCCAGTCCATTACTGACTCCAGACAGGCCACGAGAGGAGAGACGCCATCCCCAGTCACTGCATCAGTCGGAGACATAGAGAAAATAATCTGGGTGTCATCAGCGTACTGATAACCCCGCGCCCCATGTCTCCGGATGATCTCTCCCAGCGGTTTCATGTAGATGTTAAATAGCATGGGAGACAGAATGGCTCCTTGAGGGACCCCAGTTTTAAGGGCCCGCTCGCCGGAGCACACGTCTCCCAGCTGCACCATCTGGGACCTCCCAGAGAGGTAGGATCGGAACCACTGGAGCGCAGTGCCCCCGATTCCCACCTCAGCCAGGCGTCCCAGAAGGATACCATGGTCTATGGTATCGAAAGCCGCTGAGATGTCCAAGAGCACCAACAGGGACACGCTTCCCCGGTCGGTGCCCAGACGGAGATCATCGACCAAGGCAACCATGGCCGTCTCAACCCCGTGACCCGCCCGGAAGCCAGTTTGAAATGGATCCAGATAATCCGTTTCATCCAAGACCGTCTGAAGCTGGAGCGCAACCGCCCTCTCGATCACCTTCCCCAAAAATGGCAGCAGCGAAACAGGCCGATAATTATTATGTACCAGGGGGTCAAGGGAGGGCTTTTTTAGGATCGGTCTTACGATGGCCAATTTAAGATCCGATGGAAATCGCCCATCCCTGAGAGAGGTATTAATAATCCGGCGTAACAAAGTGGTTACCACCGGTCCCCCCTGGGCCGCTAACCATGAGGGGCAGGGATCAAGAGAGCAGGTTGTTTTCCGAACACTTCCGAGGATCTTGTCCACATCCTCAGTACTCACCAACTCAAACTGATCCAGTATAACTGAGTCCGCGGAGGCTCTGGACACTTCTACCTCAGGCTCTGCCACAATGTCGGCGTTCAGACCTTCGCTTATACGAGAAGTTTTATCCACGAAAAAGTTGTTAAACAAGTCACAGCAGGCCTTAGAAGGTTCAAGGATCTGGTTCAGGGCAGGAGGGAGCTGAGTTAGCTCCCTGACCACCCTGAACAACTCTGCCGGACGCGATTCAGCGGACGCAATACGAGCACCATAGAACGAGTTCTTTGTTGCTCGTATTGCCTCTCCATAGTCCTTTAACAATCGGTCTAGGAGAGTCTTGTCGTTTAAGCAAAGGTGTTTCCGCCAACGGTACTCTAGCCGTCGCAGAACCCGCTTCCTCGCCCGGAGATCTTCCGTATACCAGGGCTTGCGATTGGAAGCAGGCCTGAGAGGACGCTTGGGAGCGATTCTGTGTATAGCCCCAGAAAGACCGGTATTCCAGATACCGGTAAGGGCATCAACGGAGTCGCCGTCATTTCCAACCGTGAGCCCCTCTAGGGCTTCCTGGAACCTCTCAGGTTCCATCAGCCTTCGAGGGTGGACCATCCTAACTGGTCCACCACCCCCGGGGGGGATCTGGGTAGAAGCCTTGATTTTCACCTCTACCAGGAAATGATCCGTCCATGACAGGGGGGAAATATTAACTATTTCCGCCCACGGATTTTCCGCCTCCGAACAGAAGACCAAATCGAGAGTATTACCCGCACAATGCGTGGGACCCTGTATCAGCTGGGACAGGCCCATGGCCGCCATGGTCTCCATGAATTCCCGAGCCGCACCGGATGGAACATAGCTGGCCGTGAGGGAGATGTTGAAGTCACCCAGGACAAGAAGCCTGGGTGTCTCCAGCATCAGCTCAGCGACCAGCTGTGACAGCTCGTTAAGGGAGTTCGTTAATGCACGGGGTGGCCGATACACCAGCAGAATCCCTAGACTGTCCCTAGCCTTCAGGGTCAGGTAAATACACTCGATATGGGTGGTCTGTCGGATGTGGTTCCTGGTGAGGGATACGGTGTTCCTATGTACCAAGGCGACCCCCCCCCCGCCCACCTAACCTGCGCTGGTCCTTCACCGAGTACCCAGCAGGCAGGGCCTGAGCCCACACAGCATCCCCTTCAGGCCCCAGCCAGGTCTCGGTAATGCAAGCCAGGTCACATTTAGAGTCCTCCAGGAGATCCTGGAGGATGTGGGTCTTGTTTTTTAATAGACCTGGCATTGCACAGGAGCAGCGACAGGGTTTGTGGCACGGTTGGAGTGACCCTCAGGTCCTTCAGGTTGGGAGGGGGACAGGAAGGTGGGATAGATATGATGCATCTGTCTCGCCTTCCCCTGGAACGGAAGTCCCTTCTCCCACCGCCATACCTCCCCCCTGCCCCACACTACCTCAATAGGAGCTCCGCCCTCCCAGATTTCATACCCAGCCCCGGCATCCCCCGCATCCCTAACCTCCCCCCAACCCTCTATGGCCACTGATGGAGCAGAGGGCAGCCACTATAGGCATCCTCTGACTCCCTGGCGACCCAACCCTCCCACGCCCGATGGAAACTGCGCAACTGCGCACCGTCGCAGCTCCGCCAAGCCAGAACAGTCCAGGTCCCAGTGGGGAAGTTCCCCGAGTCCGAGGGCGGCACTCCCGGGGCGGTGCGCAGATGCGCACCTCTAAAAACCACCGGGAGGAGGCCGCCCGGCGAAAGAACAGTCCCGGCGAGGCTGCAGCGGCGGCGGCGTCCGGCGTGGAGGCAAAGGGGGCGTGTCAGGAGGGTCCGGTTCCCCGGCTTTTGTCCCCGCCGCTCTCACCTGGCGGGGCTCCTCCCAACTTCCCCCCAGATGGTCCTTAAAGGGCCCACACGCCCTTGCTGGCCGCCAAATGCCAAGCCAGAACAGTCCAGGTCCCAGTGGGGAAGTTCCCCGAGTCCGAGGGCGGCACTCCCGGGGCGGTGCGCAGATGCGCACCTCTAAAAACCACCGGGAGGAGGCCGCCCGGCGAAAGAACAGTCCCGGCGAGGCTGCAGCGGCGGCGGCGTCCGGCGTGGAGGCAAAGGGGGCG
>NC_056522.1:74715958-74797429 GCF_019175285.1 Sceloporus undulatus | reverse complement strand
GAGTTGCACTGGAGGACCTAAAGATTCTTTGAGAAAACACTTCTCTAGGCATTTGTAGGTCTTGATCTACTTCCGGTAGAGACTGGCCATAGTGTTTCACTGGAAGACCTAGAAATTTGAAGAGAGATGTTCTCTCAGGTCAAAAAAGTACAGTTTATTTATTTGCATTTTTTTCACTTTCATGGGAGTCCATGACAGTAAGGGCTGTTCGACAGTGGAAAGCCTCAGAGATTGGCAGAGTTTCCTTCCTTGGAGGTCTTTAAACAGAGGCTGGATGGCCATCTGTTGCATATGCTTTGATTGAGAGTTCCGGCATGGCAGAGGGATGGACTGGATGGCCCTTGTGGTCTCTTCCAACTCTAAGATTCTATGATTCAAAATTAGTCATCTGTAATAGCAGAATGGAGTGCCTGTCTGTCTCTGGCCATCATAGCTGCAGGACTGTAGAAGCAAGATACTTGAAACTTAGCCTGAGAATGTGATTTTGGGAGGGGGTGGCAGTGTTTCTAAGGATTAATTTTAATTACTTAAAATCTGGTTTTTCTCACTGCTGGAATAACAGAGGCCCTTAAATATAAATTTAGAGAAAAGAATTCCTGATGTCTGCCTGATATATAGAGAAGGAGGAGGAGAAGAGCAAAATACTGGATAAACGTGGAGGTGGGGAAGGAAGGAGAGAAGATACTTTAAAAAAGAAAAAAGAGATGCTAATATTGTGTAGTAGGCTGGGTTTTACTTGAATTTTATCCAAGGGTATATCTACACTGATAGGAGTTTACCTTCAGGTTGTCCACACGATTACCATACACACCAAGGTGCATTCAGGAGAACTATTCACATGGTTCTCCTTTTCAAACTCACTCTGGTGTGACAAACTGCAGTATGTGGGGCCACACAGCCATGCCTGTTCTGTGTTTCTCCCATTCCATTATGCATTAGTTCTGAATTACTCCCCTCAGCCTCACAATGACATTGCAGTGGTGTGCCATCCACATGCATGTGTGAATATCTAGATTTTCTGCTGAAAACCAGGATAAATTCTCACTCTTTTTCCTCTGGTTTAAATCCCTGAGATGATGAAAAAGCCTGGATTTGGCCCCAGTTGTCTCATATGCCATTTGGATAGCTCACTGTGAGAACTAGAGACCATTATATTTGGCTTGTATATTTGGCCATTGATAACTGGTGCCCATTTACAGGTCACCTAGCTCTTTAGAAAAGAGACTAAATCTCTAACGTTTCTATAATCTGCAATATGCAACAAAAGATTCAGTCACTATTTTCTCCATTGCTTTACAAGAAACTAGCCAGGTACTGCTTTCAGTCTGTTTAACCAATGACTGAAATCACAGTTGACAGACATATTTTTGGATCTTAGAAATTTAAAACCATTGATTTCTGCACTACCCATATATACTTTCTATTCAGCTTAGCTAACTGGCATTGGTATTAAAAGGTTAAAGTGACAGCCCTCAATTCTGAATGCTTGAACAGCCTAAAGCATTTTGTATGTTGATTGCTCTGGGACTGGCAGTCAAAGCCAATGTATGTAAAAGGTCCCTTTCTGAGCCACTTTGATTTTCTGGCTGTAACCCATCCTATGTCAAGATATTCAAGAATAAGCTCTCTGTGATACTTACACCTGAATAGACATATATATAGACTTTTAAAAAAAGAATGTAACTTTGCCATAGGCCCTTTATAGATGGGCATCCAACCCTAGTACATACAGGGTATGTACAAAATGGCAGCGCCCATTCTACATGGGCGCCGCCATTAGGACATCACCAAATGGAGCGGCGCGGACGTAATGTTCTGGTGCCGCGGAAGGAGCTCCATTTTGGAGCTCCTTCTGGGTTTTGTGTCGCTGGCGCAGCCTTTACACGGCTGCACCAGCGACACAAAGGAGAAAGGGGCCGAGTGGCCCCTTTCTCCCTTTCCCCGCTGTGTTGGGGTGTCCTTGGGGCTTGAAGCCCCAAGGACACCCCTTTCCAGGACGCGGGGAAGCAGCCTTTTGCCGCTTCCCAGTGGCCTGGAAAAGTGGCGGATCGGGGCTTCAGGGCTGCCACTGTGGCAGCTGAGGCCCTGATCCATTGGGGAAAGGGGTGGGTACAGGCTGCCCCAAAGAGGCGGTCTGTAAACCGCCATAGTTTGTACAATATGAAGTGTGAATGCCTGAACATGGGCCAGCCCTAAAAAGACAATGAGATTCTTGTTGCCCTTTAAGTGTGGAAAGGAGAGGTAAGATATTGGAAGAATGAAACAGGACAGGACAGAGAGAAAGGAGCCAGTGTGGGGTAGTGGTTTGAATGTTGGACTAGGACTCCAGGAGGCTATGATTCAAAGACTGACTTGGCCATCAAAACCAACTTTTTAGCCAGTTTTTCTCTCTCCTCACAACTTACTTCATCTGTTGCAAACTGAATTCAAAATTCAAAAGTAGTTGCACTCATTTAACTCAGAAGGGAGAGGAGTGGAATCCTGCCCTTCCCTGTGGACTCTAGCAAAAGCAAACTGCTGCAGCAACTCCTAGCTTGGGTGTTCTTCCTTATTAACTTTCCCTATCTTGACCACACTCTGATGTTACTTGGCCACATGTGTCCTGGCATTCAACCATAAACAGTATGAAGAGTATGAATGTTGAAGAGTATGGGCTTGTGATTTTATTGTACCTCCTCTCCTTTCATTGTACCTCCTCTCCTTTCATTTTCAGAGCACATCACTGATTGCTAAGGATCTGTTAATCATGAAACAGGCCTTTTAACAATATAAAGTCTTTGCTGATCTGTATTCATCAGTAAATTAGATGTTCACAGATCCTGCCAAATCGTTTCAGTTCTGCAATACTTTTTTTTCTGGTTGTGTTTTTTTTTTGCCCCGCCCCACAACCCCCAGCACTAACAAGTTCATGCTGGCATTTCGGGAAAACAATAAAGATGTCCACACTACTGATTGATACCGGGTGCATTTTAGACCTGTAAAATGAATGATCATATGGAGATACATGCCTTTTATCACATTTTAGGCTTTACACCTTGTCCACAGAGACAAATTTTATGGCATAGGCAATGAGATTTTTATAGTCTCTGGTTAGCCTTTGGCTTGGAAATTTAGATTTATATACTACCTAATTTTTACAAGTGTTATGCGGCTCAGTGAGTGGCTGCTAATAAGAAACCTATGGTGCAAACTATCAAGGTACACATTCTTTGCATTCACCTTTTTAAAACCTGCTTTATTTCCAGATATGGACTATGTGACAGCATCTTCAAAGCAATTTTAAACATTTTGATGCAGAATTTAAGCTGTATTCTTATGTAAATTTACCAGATGGTAAACCAAATTTAACTGCAGGGGGTGCTTACTTCTGAGCAGAGGTGCACTGCCCCTTTTCTCTGAGCTATCTATCCTAAACCAACTCCTTGTGACAGAAGAAAATATATTGAAAGAATTCATGATATTTTGGTAGCATTTGTAAATACACATGTTGAAAAGGTGGTATCATTCTCATCGGAAATGGTAGCCCCAGTGTTTAGCAGAGTTGCACCACCCCAAAATCTCATTTTGAGAAAAAGATGGGATATAAATAAATAAATAAATAAATAAAAATAAATCTGTTTAATATCAGAGCAAAGAGATTTTCATATACAGTGGTACCTCGGGTTACGAAATTAATTCGTTCCGCCGCCACTTTCGTAACCCGAAAAGCCTTCGCAAGCCGAAAACCCATAGGCGCTAATGGGGAAAAGCCGCGATTTCGTGTGAAATAGCGCCGAAAAGCACCAAAATTTTCTTCGTAACCCGAAATAACCTTCGTAACCCGGAACAGTTATTTCCTATGGGATTTTTTCGTATCCCGGAAATTTCGTAACGTGGGTATTTCGTATCCCGGGGTACCACTGTAATTGGTGCCATCATGCTAAACATACTACTCTGAACAATTGCAGAGCGGACTGTATGAATGTGAAGTCTCACCACAAGTACTTCTCTGGATGACCTGAAGCAGTCAATGATACTACAAGGGAGAAGAAGGTCTCTCGGATGATCAGGGTGTATCCATACTGTAGAAATAAAGCAGCTTGATACCACTTTACCTGCCATGCCTCTATCTTAACAATCTTCCTGGGATTTGTAGTTTGGTGAGACACCAGACCACTTTGACAAACCAGGCTGAATACTTCACAAAACTACAAATCTCAGGATTTCACAGGACGTAGCCATGACAGTTAAAGTGGTGTCAAACTGCTTTATTTTGGCAGTATGGAAAGAGCAGTTGGTCTCAAGTTGTTTAGGGCTTTGTATACTATCAAGCAAACCTTGTCTAATTCTATTCTCTTACCCAAACTTTATTTTTACTCTCACCAGCACTAACAAGCAACTGTTCTGGAAAATACAAGAGATGGCACAGGCAATGGTTCTTGCTGCCAGCTATGTTTGTCATACAAGACAAACTGCTGTGAGTGCTCTGCGCATCCTAATGGCAACTATGCCTTAATTTATGGTAGCAATCACACTTTTAGCCACCTTCACAGCAAATAGCTGGCAAAAGCATATGTGCAGGTTTGCTCTCTTGCCTGCTGGTCGGTGCAGACAAGTCTATTCATTCCCACCACACAGGGAGCCTGTGCTAGGATTTCAATTTCATTTGCAGATTGATTTTTCTGCTGTGATGCCCTAATTGCCACAAGGATGCAAAGCTTGCTTTTCTGGCAGTTAACAGAAGAACCTTGAAAATGTTAGAATTTCAAAATCTTTTTACCATTGGATCTTCTACCTTTCCTCTGCCTATCCAATAGACAGGAAAGGAAAAGAAGGGAAAAGAAAGGAAAAAAGATCGTGTGAAACCTTTTAAGACATGTGGATTTTTTTTTTAAAAAAAAGAATGTAATGAAAATTAATTAGGAATATTCAAAATGGTGTTATATGTCATGACAATATATCCACATACACAGTTTGGTAATAAGTCTTAGTTTTGCAGCTAATTTTTTATTGGCAGTGTCAATAGCTTCCAGAAGAATGATTTGGCTCCTATGTAAAATCATTTGATACTTCCATCTTAATATATACAAAATGTATTAAACATTCATTCTTTCATTTGCTTCTCACAGTGTCTTTTTTCCCATTGCCCGTGTGAAGAGTTTTCCAAAGGCAATAAGCACACATACACATACAGAGAGTACAAGTATTTTTCCTACTCTAAAACTGATAGCTTCATTTTACCTTTGAAGATGAAAATCAGCAAATAGTAAAAATATTAGATATTCTCAGGGAAGTTATCCTTTTAAAAATGCTACTGGGAAAAAGAGGAAGAAACTTTGCATAAGAACTATTCTGGATTATCAGAATTAACACTTTAAACTCCCAGTTATTTTAGCAGAAAATATTTGAGCATGCATTTCTGCTCCCCCCCCCCCCTGACCCCAAATGAATAAGACTAAGAACAAAGCTATGAATTTCTAGTCAGAAATAAGAACTATCAAATTAAATTGAATTTGTTGTCTCAGTTGCAATCTGAACATGGTGGGACTTGTTTCCGTGCTAACTGCCTACACAAGATGGTACTGTCCATTTTATTCATTATTTCCCTTCTGTATATTTAGTCCCCACTTTGCCATTTTTCTTCTTAATTTCAAAAGTTTAGGTGTTTCATCCTTCATACCAATCACGAGCATCACTATGAAGTGTATGGATATGGGCCACACCAGGTTACATCTTAAAGGATGTATCATTGTAACATCTGCCCCCCCCCCCCCGCTAACTTTTACTCATAGAAGGTTTTCAACACTCAGAAATGTGGCCCACAGCAATTGTAAGGTGAGACAGCCTATCCTAAAATTCTGCTGCAAGTGTAGACCCCGATCTACCCTATTTTATACTCCACTGAGTCAGAAGATGCAAGCTGGAGCAAATGGGTTCCCCACAGGTTGATAAACTCCAGATCTGCAGGTTTCCTTTATTCTGATCAGGTGAATGTGTATGTCAGGGAGATGTATGGCAAGACAGTAACAGAATGGTTAACTTCATCATGGGTGAGGGAAGTCAAACATGGGGAAAGTGGAGTCTGGAATGTTTGCAATGTTTACTTTGTAAGTAAAGCCAAATCCTTTAACAGGGATAGGTTTTGATTAAACTGTGCTTGATGAAGTATTTCAGCTAATCTGTTTGCTTGCTAAAAATGCAGCTTCCACTAAAATGGGTAATTAAAAAAGATCAAAATAAGCCCGAATAGTACTATTGTTATGCATTTGTTCCCTAGATCTGCAAACAACCCTCATCCTCTCTTTGAACCCGGAAAGTGTGGACAAAATACAAACTGGCTTGCTCTAATGGATCTACACTGGCTTTTTCTGTAGGCTGAATGGGGTTGTTTGATGAGGTTTTCTGTCTGCTCTGTCAGAGAGTCCTGTTTCCTCACCAAACTACAAATCCCAGGATTCTGTAGGATAGAGTCATGGCAACGTGGTATCAAACTGCTTTAATTCTGCAGTGTGGATACGTTCTATGCTGCTTTCAGATGAAATTCATCTAGAATAACTTGTGACAACATGTTGTGCACATGAGGCTGCAATAACACAAATGTTCCTGTAGCAGAACTCACCTTTAGCAGGTGAGGATGGAGACCTCTGGGGTAATATATATATATTCCTTTTCTAGCCAATTAAATATAGTTGAATGCAAGTGGCTAGCATAAAACTAAGTAATAATATTTAGCAAGCTGATCAGTTTGTAATTAGGAGGATCCGATTTTTCTGCTTTTTTTATAGATTGGGATAATAATTGCCAACCACTAGCCCTCAGAAAAAATAGCTAAATGATCTGTCCATGTTAAAAGATGAGTTAAAGCTGGGGCCCACCAAGCTATATTTGCTTTTAGCAGTTCCGGAGGAATATATCACAGCCTGACATGTTACCTGGTTTTAGTTGTAATATTAACCTAGACACCTCAATGGTAGTAATAGGACCATTCAGGTAGATTACTTCTACTGATTGTCATAAAGCATACAGTGTCTTGATCCATATTGTAGACATTATGGAAGTAGGCTTCCCAGAAAGGTGGTGGAATATTACATTCCACCTCAGGGACAGAGTTATGGAAACCTCCTACTATCTTTCAAAATATAACTGAATTGTACATCCTAGATACAGTGATTAAACGTCACCCATTTTTCCCCTAAACCTGCCTCCTTTTCTCTTTAATTTTGTACGTCCCTTTCAAGAAAAACCAGTCCTCAGGCAGGGTTGTCAGATTCTGTTTTCTAGAGGACCTGGATCTTACAATTAGAGAGTTTTTCATAACAACACATTTATGGAATTATGGTTTGTAACATGAGGTCCGTTTAAAGATTTAAAGGTCAGTGGATGTTTTTAAGGACTCAATCAACCTCTGAAACAGATCCGTAGCTTTACTTGGATTATCTGCTGTTAATATGGAAGAACACAAGAAAATATGGGTATCTGAATAATAGCAATAGCAATGGCTATTTCTATACTGCTTATCAGTGCACTTAAGCACTGATAAGTGGCTTACAATGTGTAAGCTAACTGTCCCCAACAAGCTGGGTACTCACTTTAGCAACCTACGGAAGGATGCAAGGCTAAGTCAACCCTGAGCCTCTGGCTGGTATTGAACTCACAACCTTGTGGTTGTGAGTGAGTGGCTATTGTATAGGCATTTGTCATGCCCAGCCTGGAAGATGACTCAGAGGACAAGCCAGAGCCTCTGGGACCTGAGCCTGCAATTGGGGAACCTGAGGCAAGTCCTAGCTCTGCTGTAGCAGAGTGTGGGGCT
Source organism: Sceloporus undulatus (assembly GCF_019175285.1). NCBI lineage: Eukaryota > Metazoa > Chordata > Lepidosauria > Squamata > Phrynosomatidae > Sceloporus > Sceloporus undulatus. Next base: position 74,789,640 of record NC_056522.1, on the reverse strand, counting down.
TCTCCAGAGGTTCAGAAGCCAAGTCTGCCTGTGGCTGAGTCTGTGGACATACAGGAGGATTAGGGAAATGTGCCTCTTTCAGGGACTGTCAAGCCGAAAAGGAGGGCCTTCGAAGGTTGAAGATGCTTTATCAGAAACAAGCTGCTAATCAGACATATCTGAATGCGTGCTGCCTGCCTGTTTAGGCAGCTGGAGCATGTGTCTAGTTGCCAGTGATTATCTGACCTTCTTCAGGAAAGATTGTTCTGGCTCCTGAACCCTTGCTGCTTCTTGGACTGCTGACCCATCTTGATTATCTGGAACTCTTGACCTTGGACTGCCTTATCGACCTGCCTATCTGATATCCTGGACCTTGGACTTCTTGACAACTCTTTTGGTAATACCTCTTGTGATTTCCTGCATGGCAGGGCACTGGGCTGGATGACCCTTGTGGTCTCTTCCAACTCTATTATTCTATGATTCTATGGTACTGCACTTAAACTCAAAGACTTTGTTATTTAGCTCTGGCTCTGGCAGTCGGGGGTTTGATTGGGAACTGAGCTGGCGTTATCAGACATTTGGCCACTTTCCTGGACAACATTTAACCACTGCACCACCAGGGGTCTTTGCTTAGAGATTTATCTAGTTCCTCAGACTACTTATAATGAGGGATGGTCTTATATACTACTGTATTTAATAAATGGTTTATGATTTTGCTCATTAAGCTACAAATACAGAGTCAGTGGTAGGTGGCAGCTATCTGAGTGGCATTCCACCACATATTTGGACACTGAGCCTAGCAGATTATGAGAGACTAAAATATAGTCAATTGTGGAATTTGGTTACTTGATAAGAGAGTAAATTCCCCATTTTTATCACCTGTGCTTCCATTCAAAATGACAAAATCAATTTGTTCATCATGTGCAGACGTCACAGCTCTGCATAGTTACATCCCTTGTCCTTTGTTTGCCTATTAGTTAAAGGGTGAACCTCATCAATTTGGGGGAAATTTCATAGAAATGAGAAAATCACATCCCATCAGTCTGTCCGGTCCATGTGTTAAAGTCTACTGCCAGCATGACAGGAGATTCCAGGTGCAATGTAGTTCATTTATCAATATATTACTTCAATCTAACAATAAAAATCTGTTCAAATAAGGAATGGAGTTCTATTTACTTACAGATTCTTTAGTGTTAAGCATTTCATCTATCTTGAGCTGTTTCAATGATTTAAACTTCTATGAAGCACCTGGGCTTGTTCTGCAGTGTTTTTTTTATTTCCCATCCCAGAGATCCAAGCTCTTCCTTAACTTTCCTTAAGTTTCTATTCTTTCTGCTTATCTGGCTTCCTTCTTCTCTTCACTGCCACAGCTCCTTTGTCTTCATTTGTTACTCTACACCACACCATCCATTGTTGCAAATAATTGTCTGAAATGTTTCACAGACAAAGTGATGGACATTAATGGATGCATAAAATTGCAAGAAACCCAAAGAGCCATCTGATCCAGTTCCTGTCAGCATGGGAATCCATAACTAAAGCATCCCTGAGATGTGGCCATCCGACCTCTGTTTAAAAACCTTCAGCAAAGGAGAGTCCACTAGACTTTTGTAGCAGTCTCCTCTAGTCCTTCCATTTCCTATTTAGAACCACCGTTTCTGAGGGAACCTGTTGCTATGGAACAACACTTTAACATTTGCAAAGGCATCCTTCTTGCCTCCTTTTACAATTCTGACAATTCTGGTAATTAAATTGTTTCTAATGAAGTTTCTATAGATATCAGTTAATGATGTACAGTACAGAGTCCTGAAGCCACTCTCATAGAATGGAAAAGAGAGCCAGCATGGAGCCTGGCTTTGAGTGCTGGATTAGGACACTAGGGACTTCATCACACCAGCCTGCTTTCCTGCCACATTCACATCAGTTTAAGAAAGGAAGCATACCAGTTTGGCATAATTTCTTATCACTCTTTCCCTCACAAAAGGGCTTTGGCAATGCATGGCTACATGATCTGTTTTCTACACTGCCAAATGCTACCTTCTAGGAGAAGAGGGTGGTGGTGGTGAGCAGTTGTGGCTGCCAACTGCCTCCTAAAGCCAGTTGTTTTGTGAGTGGCTTCAGGAAGGTGTTGACAGCCACATTTGCTGCTGGGGGGAAGGGGAGAGAAGCAGAATCATGGCCACACCACAGGAATGCCTGAGAAGTAGAACTGTAGCAGAAGGGACCTGTTGCATTAAAGCAGTAATGAAACAGCAGTGAGATTGATGGGTTTTGCCTGTCAATGAAAAGGTGTACTACAGTAACAAATGGCATGCAAGGCAACAGCAGGATGGACACAACATTGTGTGATAAGTACCAGCCAAAGATGCTTTTATCCTGTTAACATTCCACTTTTCTAGTCTTGTGTGATTAAAGTCCTGTGAAACCAGGGTTCAAATCACCACTCTGCCATGGAAGTCCACTGGGTGGTGTTGAGCAAAGCCTCAAAGGAGAGCAAAGGAAAACCCACACTGAACACATCTTGTCATAACTCAATAAGAAAACCCCATGATAGGGGTCACCATAATTTGAAAATGACTTGAAGGCACAAAACGACAAAGTGTGGAGGGGGTCTTCCCCATCTGTGCACAGAAGGGCTACTCAGGAGAAAGCCCCTATACACTTGCTAGTAAAAAGAAAAAAAGAAAGAGTTTCTTTCATCTAATTCAACATAGCATCTAGTTCAACTCTCAGCTTTGAGATTTCTTGAAAAGAATCTATCCATTTTTAAATAATTCATTATGAATATGTGCTTTCAAGAGCAATTAAGACATACTCAGTCAGCTCTGAATACTGACAAAATATCTTCCTTCTTTAGTATTTAGAGAGTTTTTTTTAAAACAAAACAAAACAAAAAGATGGGTCTTTAAAGCTAATCTTTTTTGAGGTTGGAATCCCATGACCATTTTTCCCAAGGCTGTATGGTGGTTGATAATGGTGGTGATAGTGGTGGTGATATTTTTCCTCAGACAGAACTGATATTTCTAAGAATGGCATGCACTCTGGTGAAATGAATGGCCATTACAGACTCAGATGGCTTCTCTCCTATTAAAGCTATGACATGAAGTGCCAACCCAAGGGACTTTGACCCCTGAGGTAGAAAATTTAAATGACATTCCAGTCATCCACTCTGGGAAAACAATTAAATTATAGATGAAGTTAGCTGGCAAATTTCTGTTCCTTTAATAGTTCCCCAAATCGACCAGCGGTGTGAAAGGCTTCACACTGTCAAATGGCAGGGTAGGAATTAAACATGAACAGAGTATCTTTTAGCCTAGCTAAAGTAAAAAAAAAAAACATTTTAACCTCATATTATTTTTGTCTGAACATATCTATCTTTCATTGATTTTTTTACATGGGTTTGCTTAGCAGTGATGGGATTTTAAAATGGTAAGGTATTGTAGTAGATTCCTGTGCCTTAAAGTTTTTTTCCTCTTTCCTCTCACAGTAAAGAGGTTCTTCTTAATGTTTAAATAGAATCTCTTCTCTTGTTATTTGAATCCAATCTTTGTTCTAGTCCTTGAAGCAGCAGAAAAAAAGCTCATTTAATCTTCTACATGGAATCCCCTCAGATATTAAAAGATAATATTCATGTCACTTCTCAGCTTTCTCTTCTCCAAGCTAAACATTCCCAGTTCCCTAAACTGTTCTTCATAGGACTTGGTTTCCTGACCCTTTACCATCTTGGTAATCTTCCTCTGAACATACTCAAGCTTGTCAATGTCTTTTTTTAACTGTGGTGCCAATATCTGGACAGAGTACTCCAGATGTGGTCTGACCAAAGCTGAGCAGAGCGGTAATATTACATCCCATGATCTGGACATTGTACTCCTGTTGATTCAGCCCAGAATTGCATTGGCCTTTTTGACACCTGAATCACATTGTTGACTTCCTGTTGGTCTGGCAAGCTGAAAGGACGTGTTTGCAGCAGCTCTGCAATGGGTCAGCGAAGCACGGGTAAAGCTGCTTCAAAACTTCAGCTCAAGCAGCAAAATATTCCACAAGGAGTGGTTTTCAGAGGGGGCTTCCTTCCTTACAATTTTATCTTCAGAAATTACAACGCTGTAAGAAGGTAAAAGGAAAAGCCATCCACAACTGCGTCTGACGCAGCGGGAAACTCCACGAAGAGTCGCTGCCAATTTACATAAGTTTGGAGTAAAAATAGAACTTTCCTGAAGGGTTTGGGTATGTACACCCTAATCCTCTATAGCTGGAGTTCTACTACCTCTGTCACAATACTAATTTATTCATAGAACTGTTCTTACAAGTTTAAATAGAACAGAAAAGAAAACATCACTAATAAGAGAAAGGACTGTGAATTTCTTACAACAACAGCCCCTAAAGCGATTACAGAGCTGTGTTAAACTTCAGGACTGAGTGATGGAATAAGACTGTAAGTTCTCCCTCTTTCAAACTGTTTGCTTATCTATTTTAAACATCTTTTTGTTAAAAACAAATACAAAGAGAAACTTACCTTGAGAAAGGAATCTTATTGCTTGTAAAGAGCTCCTCGGTGTAGAACAGCTTGCCAGACTGTGCAGTCACAGCGCCACCTCTGGTGAAGACAACATCTGGGTAAGAAGCCAGGGATTTCTGAGAGTTGTAGTCTGTAGGTGAAAAGAAGGAGAAATACAGCCAAGCAGGGGCTTATCAAGGCAACTAACTTTTCTAATTTCATTTTGGGCTATCTACAGACATAAATATAGGTTCTTGTTGACAATGAAACGATCCAAAATGTATTAATTGGAATATTTAATCTTACTTTATTATGGACACAAGAAAAAAACCCTCAACAACAAAATGCTAAAATGGCTCAACAATTGTAAAGAAGAACATCAGTAGACCAACATATACTTCCTGAAAATTTTGCTTCTTACTTAGAAGAAATAAAGAAAATTACCACCCATCTTAGTGAACAAATGGACAACTTAAATAAAGAAATGAAAACTTTAAAAGCTGAAATTAAAAAAGAATTACGGGAAGATATGAAGGAAATTAACAGCACTGTTGGAAAAATTGCATCAGACCTTAGTAATATGAAAGAGAAAATAAATGAATTAGAAGAAAAACAAGAAGATGTACAAGGGGAAATAGAGGAAATCAAAGTAAGACAAAATTATTATGAAGAAGACCATCTGATCTGGGAGGCAAAATTAAGAGAAAAATGTATTAAGATTAGAGGGCTATCAGAAATAGAAGGAGAAGATTTATACACAAGAATAATACCTGATTTGGCAAAATTTCTAGGATTAGAAGAACAAATGTGTTTAATGGAAACAGATAGAATGTTCAGATTGAACACAAAATTTGCTAAACAGAAGAAAATTGCTAGAGACATTGTGGTATACTTTTTAAGAAAAGAATTGAGATATCGAATTTTGAGACTACACAATGTAACACCACTAATGATAGATGGACAGGAGATACAACTTTTTAAAGATGTCCCGGCTCAAATTTTGACTGCAGAATTACAACAAAGTAACATTCCATATAGATGGTTGATGCCGGAAGATATTGTGTTTTGGTTTAAGAAGAAATTTTTTAAATTAAGAACAGTGCAACAAGTCAAATTTTTTTGGGAAAAATACATGAAAGATAAGAAAAGAGCAAATGTTCCAGGGAATAATATTTCACCTACAACAAAGGATATACAAAGAAAAACTCAACAAAAGAATCTGTCACTCCCTCAAAATCATACTCCTGTACAAGAAGAAAAAAACATATGGAGAAAGAAATCATGGATGAAAACCAGATGATGAAGTGTCAATTATCTGCTATAGTAGTGGACACTCCAGAGCCTGCAAACAATGACCCTGCACCAATGCTTACCGATAACTCTTTCTTCCAAAAAGAGATAGAAGAGGCAATTGAAGATGAAGCAAACGGAACCATTGATTCATATTTGGAGGACTTTGACCCAAGCCATGATGATGACCAAAAGGCTCAAATTATTAACCTGGAATGTTAAAGGTATTAACAGAGTTATTAAGCAGAGAAAAGTTTTTCTGTACTTACAAAAACAAAAATGTGATGTTTATTTGTATCCAAGAAATTCATATATGTAAAGAGGAGATAAAATTTCTCGAAAATCCAAAATTAGGCCAATGTTTTGCAGCAGGAACAAATAAGAAGAAAAAAGGAGTAGCTTTATACCTAAAACAAAATTTAAATGGTCAAGAAGTATTAAATGATTCTAAAGGGCATTATATTGGTGTATGAATTAATATTCAAAATCAAAAGACCTTAATTTTAGGAGTTTATGCCCCTAATGAAAAAAAGGATATATTTTACTTAAAACTGTTAGAAAAAATAAAAAAGATCTGTTTTGATAGTATTGTGGGGCTAGGGGACTGGAATGGGGTGAAAGAAAGATTAAAAAAAAACCCAGGGAAAATTACCAAAAGTGTATTTTGATATGTTGGAATACTGTTCAATGCTGGATTGTTGGCGAGTAAAATATAATAATGCCAAAAGTTATACTTTCTTTTCCGAGGTTCACCAATCCTGGGCAAGGTTGGATATGTTTTTTCTTTCGGTCAATCTGTGCACAAGAATTAATGAGATTGAGGTCCTCCCTAAGATCATGTCGGACTATACCCCGGTAACAATGTCACTAATATTAGGTCAGAAAGAATGGTCTTGGAAATTAAATGATCTACTGTTAAAAAATGACAAGATTGTACTAGAAGCCAAACAAACCTTGACAAATTATTTCAAAGAAAATACAAAAGGTGATATGGATATAAATAACATTTGGGAAGCCTCTAAGGCAGTGATGAGAGGATTTTTTATCCATAAAAGTGCAGAACAGAGGAAAAATTATCAAAGAAAACTTAAGGAATGGCAAAATAGTCTTAACAGATAAGAAGCTCTGTTATTAAAATCTCCAAATAACAAATTAATAAAACATGAAATTAGAATTATTCAAAAACAAATATCGATTTTGTTAACAGAAGAAATTAATAAAAAAAATGAAAAGGCTTAAACAAACATATTTTGAACACTCTGGTAAACCAGGTAAATTTTTAGCATACACATTGAGGGATAAGATAAAGAAAAGTACTATTACATCAATCAAAATAGAAGGCAAATATATTAATAATCAAGAAGAAATTGAAAAAGCATTTGGTAATTACTTTTCAGATTTATTTACAAATAATCTTACCCAAAATGAGAATATCATTAGCTACTTAAAAAATAAATCGATCCAAATTTTGACAAATGAACAAAAGGAATTTCTGGATCAAGATATTACCTTGAATGAATTATCTGAGGCAATAAAATCAAGCAAAAATGGTAAGGCAACAGGCCCAGATGGCTTCCCGTCAGAATATTACAAGATCTTTAAAGATCATGTAGAAAATCACTTATTAAAAGTTATGAATAATATATGGCATAATAGTTTACCAAAATCTTGGGCACAATCAGATACGATTTTGATCCCGAAACCAGACAAAGACCCTATGGAATTAGCAAATTATAGACCCATAGCATTACTCAATGCTGATTATAAACTTTTTACACACATATTGGCAACAAGATTAAAATCCATTCTTAAAGATATAATTACAGTGGTACCTCGGGATACGAAATACCCAGGTTACGAAATTTCCGGGATATGAAAAAATCCCATAGGAAATAATTGTTCCGGGTTACGAATGTTTTTCGGGTTACGAAAAAAATTTTGGTGCTTTTTTCGGCTTTTTCGCACGGAATCGCGGCTTTTCCCCATTAGCGCCTATGGCATTTCGGCTTACGAAGGCTTTTCGGGTTACGAAAGCGGCCGCGGAACGAATTAATTTCGTAACCCGAGGGAGCAGTGTAATGAAAATCAATGTGGGTTTCTTCCCAATAGGAAAATAAAGGAAAATATAAGGCATGTACTTAATCTAATAGAACTTCATGGTAGACAAATTGATAAAAAAACTAGTCTTAATCTTTTGTGACTTTCCAAAAAGCCTTTGACAATGTAGATTGGGTATTTATGAAAGCAGGAATAAAAAATGAACACCAGGGGAAAGTTTCAGAACTGGATTAATAACATATATCAAACGCAAACAACAAAAATAATAGTAAATTGAGAAAAGACTAAGGAAATCAACATCTCAAAAGGCACTAAACAAGGTTGTCCCTTATCCCCCTTATTGTTTATAATTGTTTTGGAGATACTTAATAACACAATAAGAGAAGACAAAAAAATCTGAGGGGTTAAAGTTCAAAAAATCCAATATAAACTTAGAGCGTACGCTGATGACCTGCTGCTGACGTTGTCAAATCCAATTGAGGATATAATATATCTTAATGAAATTTTGGATGAATTTGGCTTGCTGTCTGGGTTAAAATTCAACAAAGACAAAACATCTATGTTAGTAATGAATTTGTCAAAAAAAGAGAAAGAAGAGCTGCAATCAAAAGTCACTTATCAAATTAAAAACAAGATTAAATATTTAGGTATTGAAATTACAACAAATAATAGAGATCTGTTTCAAAACAGTTATGAAAAAACCTGGAAATGCATTAAAAAAGACATGGATAAATGGAACAAAATTGGACTATCATGGTTAAGCAGAATTGCCACAATAAAAATGAATATCCTACCTCGTATAATGTACCTTTTCCAAAACATCCCTGTCTTCACTAACGAAAAACCCTTCAAGATTTGGCATAAGGATATCACCAAATTTATATGGGGAGGGGAAAAAACGAGAGTAAGATTGAAGGAAATGCAGGATAGTTCTAAGAATGGAGGTCTGGCAATTCCTAATCTCAAAGTTTATTTCTATGCGTGTTGTTTTGAATGGTTAAGTGACTGGTGTACATTAGAGAATAAACCGCTCTTACAACTAGAAGGGTATAACAACATTTTTGGTTGGCACGCTTATCTTTTTTACGAGAAATTTAAAGCGAATCAGGACTTTAAGAACCATTGTATATGAAAAGCTCTAATAAAAACCTGGCAAAAATATAAAGCCAGAACATTTTTTAAAATTCCTCTTTGGGTTTCACTCAATGAAGCATTTTAAGCAAATCAAGAATTTCTTCTAGGAAAATGGGCAAACTATCAACATTTATTGATAGTTGATAAGATAACAAAAAATGTAAACTTGAAGCCTCTTGGAACTTTACTTAATGAAGGAATGAATATAAGCTGGTTTACATATAGACAATTAAAAGAAAGATTTTGAATAGACAAAGTATCTCCTGGTTTTGATCTAAATAAATCGGAATTAGACGATATACTCCTCTCAAAAAACCCCCACAAAATAGCTGAACTATACAAATTTTTGTTAGCTCAAGAGATGGAAGAAGAGCATATCAAAGTTGCTATGGCTAAATGGGCTTAAGATATCCAACATACTTTACCATTAGCCCAATGGGAAAAAAATTGGAAGGTAAGAATTAAATACACAATCAGTTATAAGTTAAGAGATAATTATTTTAAGATGCAATTTCATTGGTATCTTACATCAACAAAACTGGCAAGAATTTATAAAGGGTTTGACCCAAAATGTTGGAAATGTAAGAAAGCTCCTGGCTCTTTTTTTCATCTTTGGTGGAATTGCTTATATGCAAAAAAGTTTTGGAAACAGATTCATAAATGGATACAGCAGGTTCTGGAATATAAATTCCGCTTTGAACCAGAATTTTACGTATTAGGAATGATATCTAATGACATGTTAGACAAAAAAATTGGGAAATTATTATTTTGTTTAATCACAGCATCAAGATTAATATACGCTGCAAATTGGAAAAGCAAAGAGAATATAGATTGTAATAAGTGGATATTGAAGGTGTTAGATTTGGCAGAAATGGATATACTTACCTGTTTGGCGCAAGGACATTCTTGAGAAAGCTGTAAAGAAATCTGGAATCACTTTCTTATTTTTCTGGAAAAAAAGAAAAACATCAGATGTGATATAGATTAGGATTATATTATATTAATCAAATTTATTGATTACCTTATATCAGAAGGTCCACCTAAAAGAGGACATGAAGAAATATGAAATATGAAAAACGACAAATTGGAATATTTTTAATCACAAATTCTAATCTCTGTATGCATGTTATGAAAGAGTCCCAGTTATAATAACATCAAAAGAAAATATTTGATTTAAAGTCGTAAGTCAGTTCCTTCAATGGCAAAAATAAAGAAAAAGGGGTTTAAATTATTATACACACACACACGTGTGTGTGTGTGTGTGTTAATTTAAACCCATATATATATACACACACACACACACACACACACACACACACAGATTAGAAGGAGTGTAGTAGTAAACTCCAGGAAGTCAATTTTTATGTTTTATGTTGTAGGTTGTTAGGTTAATCTTTGTTTGTTTGTTAATGTCTAGGTCAATTTTGTATAAAGTGTTAATGCATAGGTATAATAGGTTCATATGTATGGAAGTGGAGAGAGAAGGGAATGTATTGCTTTGTTTTTTATGTATCGAGATATGTTTTGTATGTTCGAATGTATGTAATGTTTTAACCAATAAAATTCTGTATTAAAAAAAAACTAATCACATTGTTGACTCATATATAGCTTGTGGCCTACTAAGATCTTTTTCATATGCGCTTTTTTCAAGCCAGGTTTCACCCATCCTATATTTGTGTATTTCATTTTTCCTACCTAGATGTAGTATCTTTCATTTATCTCTGTTGGAATTCATTTTGTTAGTTTTGGCCCAGTTCTCCAATCGGTCATGGTCATTTTGAATTCTAATCCTGTTCTCTGACATAGCAGCTATTCCTGTTAACTTGACCAAACACAGATTACTCATCTACAGTTATTCTTTATTCTGGAATGAAGTGATCAGTGGGGTTCTTTGTCCCAGGGTTCTGTTCTGGGCCTGGTGTTGTTTAATAACATTAGAGATGATGTAGATGACAGAATAGAAAGCATGCTTATCTCCAACATGGGTTTTTCTTGGCAAGTTTTGTTCAGAAGAGGTTTGCCTTCCCCTGAGGCTGGGAGCATGTGAGTTGCCCAAGGTCACCCAGTGGGTTTTATGACTGAGCTGGGAATTGAACCCTGGTCTCCAGAGTCAAGACTACACCACACTGGCTATCTTGATCAGCATGTGCTTTAGACTATAGCAAAGCCTTTGACTGCACAGATCATGAAAGGCTTGTGGGGGCTTTGATATGTCCTCCCAAACTAACTGGAAATGATAACACCTTGCTATGGGGGCCAGTTCTGTTTCCTGCTTTCGCCACCTGGTGCTGCCACCACTGGCCCAAGTCACTCCCTCTGAGGTCACAAAAAGGCACCCAGCCATGTGACTGATGCTTGACACCTCATTTTTTACCTCAGAGGGAGCAACTTGCCCAGCCGAAGAAGCACAGGGTGGCATAAGGGGGTGCATGTGTAAACAGCTGCCCATGGTACCCAGGTAATGGGGAATTTGAGTCAGCTTTAGGGCCAGAATACTCCAAGAGCAACCCAGAACATTCAGACCAGTGTTGACCCACCCTAAGTCATATTTAGCCAATGTTAGAAAGAAAACTAACTCTAATGGAACTAGCTAAACATTCGTATTCTATTCACAGTACAGTTGGTATTCTGGGTCTTTGGTTGTTCATCAGAAGATGGAGTCTGGACCTCCTTGCCCAACCTACACCCAAGCTTTCCTAGGGATGGTGAGGCAGGCAGCATCCCCCCTCCCTCTCCATTATAATCCCAAAAGTCTCTCAAAATTTCTCTTAAAATTTGTGGTGCCATTTCATAATGTTCACTTTGGAAATGTCTCAAAGTTTTCACACTTCTTACAATCCATGTTGGGCAATTGTCTCTTGTGATCTGTTATTCCTATGTGATGCCACCTTTAATAAATGTAATCTAACCCACCATATTGTTAACCCTTTGTTTACTGGAGGAGAACCCATATCTCTCAGCTGTTGCCCAGATAATGGAGGTGCCTAAGGCCACCCACTGGATCTTCATGGCTGAGCAGGGATTCTAAGCCTGGTCTCCACTTAAGCCACTAAGATACACTGACTTCATATGTAAAGATATAGATATTCACATAAAAGAACTATAAGGAGTCATTTTGTACAAGAGAATGACCTTCAAATGACATAATCCTTTTTTAATGCATCTCAGATGCTTCAGCATTGACCAGAGTAGTTACAAGTGTAATATGATGAAAGCAGAATGTTTAAGATTCCTTCCTTGGATTCAATGGCCTATAGATGCCTTAAACCCCTCATGAATTATGCACCAACCATCCCTGCCAAGAGACAGCTCTAAAATGTTAATTTATTGCATTGTCCACAATCCATTTAAAAAAAAAATCCATTTAAATACAAAACCCCAACACCAAGGCAATATCGGTATGAATGAATGTTTTTCCCCCCACTTCACTCACTAAAATGTGTTTGCAGATAGACAGACCAAACACACATAAACTCCAAATAATGGAAATTTGGTCCTTCCCATTTGGACAACCTTCTAATATTATGGTCAGTTACAACTACTTTGATCTCCATGTTCATCAGAGATGGAAATGGAAAATTAATCTCAAGAAGATGACCTGCATATGCTCACTCAACTTAACTAGATTTGTGTTCTCTTAATATGCACAATTTTAGCATGATGTTGCCATGGGAGTTAATGTGGAATCATAGTGCTATAACTGTGTAATGAGAAAGGATGAGAACCAGTTGGGGGAAAAAATCTCAAGCCTTTTCTGCTATTCTGGTCTTGATCTAGATTTGGGACCACACAACCCTTACTAGAAAGTAAAACAGAAAATTGAAAATTATCTCTAAATGATATTGCCGCAACCCATGGAGGAAGCTGAAATTGCCTTCTGGTGCATATTCTCTATTTCTTTTCTAAAGATGAAAAGCTCTTAGATCCTTACTTGTTAGGCGAAGAAGGAATTTGGGCAGGTGTTAAAGCACCCATTCTGCTCAAAGTTCTTCTCCTACACTAAGGTTCATGAGCCCTGAGTGCCTTGTCTCTGGCCATCTAGTGGATGGATGCATAGATGACTAACTCCTTCTCAGAGGAAGGGAAGAAAAAGACTACTATTCTCTTGGAAGAAGAAGGAACTGATTTCAGGAATTAGGAAGGAAATACGAAAGATAAAATACAAAGAACTAAGAAAATATGGAAGAAAAGACAATAGGAACCATCTATCTGTCCATCACCCACTCACACTGGTAATGTGATACCCTTTTTACTTCCAGTAAAGGACAGACCTTCTGATGTTGCCAAAGCCTACCATGTGCAAACATTGTCAGAGTCTTGCTCCTTGTTAAGAAGAGGTTTTTTTCTCCTTTCTCAGGACTGGTGCAAAGAATCTTAAACAGAAATGAGGAACATCATGTGACCTTCTAGAGCTGATGGACTCCTATCATCCCTTAAAATTGGTTATGTTAACTAGGGCTGATATGAAGTTGTAGTCTAACATCTAGAGAGAGAGACATGTTACCTTTTCAAAAACTTCAATTTGAAACACTTTGATGGAACATCTTTCTCTGCAGAACATGACATGTAATTCAGTCTTTATAGTCACAGCATTAAGAAACAATCGTAGTGGCTGGGGGTGGGGATGGCCAATATATCATAGATTCTACTGTTGGGAAGCAAAAGATGCATCCATGCTGCATCTCTCCTCATGAATGTGTCTCTGGAGGGCTCTTGAAAAATATATCCTGAGGGGCAGCCTGTTAAAATATGTCTGGGGACTTTAAATGATATGTGTGAACATGGTTGTATTGTGGCACAACACCACAAATTAGGTTATTTGTAGACGGTTGCTCTACTGACTTAAAAAAAAAAGCACCAGAGGACTCATTAAACTAATTGTGCAGAAAATCTTTAGTGCATAAGTATCAAACATCACAAATAACTTTGTGAGATAGCATTTAACATGCTAGGAAGGAAAAAACAAATAAGGGAGTGCATAGAAATGCTACCAAGCAAAGATTTTCACAATATAAGATCTTCCACCTGCATACTAATGGAAGATATATTATTTTGCATGTTGATATGTATCTTACCCTTTATTCCAAAAGGAAATTGTGTTTTTCATTCACTGTCTTCTTGACTTTATTTCAGAAAGCAATAGGCCCATAGCCTTGGCATAAGAATAAATCCTTCAGTGGGGAAGGATGTGGACTCTACCCTGTTCAGGTTGCAGATGCTGTTCAATGCACTTAAAACACAATTGGTGCCAGCTAATTGTATTGCAAAACAAGGTGAATGCCAGAAAGCTTTCAGCATGATACGAGAGAGTTACCAGTGCCAAAACCATATATCTCACATCCTCTGCCAGGTACAGCAACAAGGAGCACTCTTGGGTTTTATTTGCTGGCATATTTGTTAAAATTATGGAGCTCCACTGGCTTTCACTCAATATTACATCTGAGAGTAAATCTATTAAGCATTAGTTCCAGAACTGTTTTAACTCTGCTGAATGTGTCTCCAAACAGTGCTAGACACACAAGAGCTATCTTTTCTGCAGACTGAAGCCCTGCAACTTGTCTGCATTGCATGCCAAGAGTATACAGGTGCACCTTACTACAGTGGCCCCCATTTAAACTGAATCTCTAATCTGTGGCATATGAAATCCACCTGCCACTCTGTGGTCTCAAGAACTGGATCTCTGTTCACAGATATGAACTCAAAAAGTAATCAAGTTAAATCATTTTAGGCATTAAGCAGTCAATTGATTCATTGCACTGATTAATGCTCACATCCATCATAAAAAGATTTCTGCGGCGGTCTGCCGCCGCCGCCAGTAGGTCCGCGGGGGAGCCGGAGCCTTCACACGGCCCGACTCCCGCGCGGACCGAAAAAGAAGCTCCAAAATGGAGCTTCTTTTTCCGTCGCGTTTGCGACGTAGCGAGGCACCAGGGGCGCGCTCGCTACATCACAAGCGGCGCGACGCGTACGGACGCCCAGCGTCCGATACGCAAAGATGGCGCCGGCCATGTAGAAGGGCCGGCGCCATCTTGTACAGACGGAGTCCGTACTAGGCCCAGGGGCGTCTATAAGAGACGCCCCTTTTTTAAAATGGGACGTCCGGAGGACGTCCCAAATGGCGGTGCAGAAAGCACCTGCATTTTGCCTAATCAGAGAAATGGCAATCCTGTTCAACTGCACAATATTACACATGAGGAAAGTTCATATTAGGTTCACTTGTACCAGCAAGATAAGTATCTTGATATACCTGCTATGCTGAGAAACTGGTGTTTGTATTCTGGTTGTTGCCTTTATTTTAAATGTTATAGTATCGTTACCTTACAGCCAAATACTCTTATTTGTATAGTTAGTTCATCTTCTAAGCAATAGACTGCTCCAGAACACAACAAAGCTTATGTGTTAAATTTATATTTGTGTGGAACTCAAAATGTCTTACCCAACATTCGTTCCCAGTTGGTCATCCCTGCAAGTTCTGAATAGGTCCAAAGGTGCTTAGCTTTTCAAACCATGCCTAGAGATATGGGTTACACTGTTACAAGGACGTATGGGTGTAAAAAGCACCAAAAAGGACCTATTGTCACAATGGAATTATTTAAACATTGTTACCTGCATCTCATTTTTTCCTCCATTTCTGTAGGACATGGAACATGCTTTGTGGGAAATTCATGACAGCATTACCAGCATTTTATTGTTGTTTAAATGTAGCTTAAACATCAGGGCTACTCATTATAGAATCTGTAGACATGAAAGCAAACCCAAAGCCATCCAGTTAACCTTCCATCAGAATTGGCCATTCAACTTCTCTTTTAAAATGCCTAGTGTCTACCACCTTCCAAGTAGTCTATTCCATTCCTGAAAATATCTTACCATCTTTGTAATGATTAATTGGAACCTCTTTTCCTATCATCTGAAACCAATCATATGTGCTCCTTGAAACAGCAAAAATCAGTTTCAATCCTTCAAATATTTAAAGATGACTGCCACAGCACCTATTCTGCTGGCTAAACATGCAGGATATGATTTCCACACCCTTTTGCATCTTGCTTATCCTCTTCTGAATACATTCCAGATTATCAATATCTTTCTCAAGTTGAGGTACTTGAATGGAAATTAACTTTTTACTTCCCATCATTATCCTATATGAAATCATATACTCACAGAGGTTTTTCTTGCTCCATAGATAATCCCTTCCCATTACATGGTAAAACAGTTGCCTGCAATTATTTTAATTGAGAAAATAACATGGAACATGTGAGCAATTAGCTTCATTTATAAAGTTTGGTCATCTAAAGGGACCAAACTCTATTTCTGATGCCTACCTAAAGACTAATCTGGAACTGTTTGTTTACCTAGACCTTGTTCCCACTATAAAAAGAATCGAATTACCGTTCAAATTATATGACCCTTGTTCCCATTGGAAACCTCTTTCTGTCATGATGTGATCAAATCCTGTCGTAAGGAAATGAGGCAAAGGCAAAAAAAACCCGTTTTTTCAGAGAGTACCTGGAAATAGTTTTTTTTCTTCAGAAGAATTGATTCTGAAGTGAGTTCCATGAGTGGGAACAACAGATCAGAATCAATTCATTCTGGAGGGGAGGGACAAATGCATAAGGGTGTTTACCATCCCTCCTCCATTTTGGGGAGATTTCACTGCCCTGCTCCCCCCCCCCAGTGCTGCCTTTTTATTTATTATGACCTATGAGTGCCTTTTAAAAAAAAAAATAACATTAATCACAGAATAGAAAGAATGGTTTAGTAAGGTAAAGTAAGTAGTTGCTAAACCATTCTATCAATCCTGTGATTAACGTTATTTCAAAAAACAAATAAAAAAATTCAACATGCCATGGCCCTGCCTTGCCTTCCTCTCATTCTCCTCCTCAGAACCCCAATAGTCACTTGCCTCCTCCTCCTCCTTTTCCTCCTCTCTCTCTTTCGCCATGGCATGGCCCTCCTACAGGGCTGAGAGCTCCTCCAGGGCTGAGAAAGCAGGGGTCTTTTTGGGACCCGTGGGGCCCCCCCGCCTCTCTGCCTTGGGTGCATCAAGTGGTCCAGCCATGGCAGGGGTCATTATTATTATTATTATTATTATTATTATTATTATTATTATTTATAAGCTGCTCAATCACTGGGAATCCGGACAGCTTACAACAGAGGTGATAATAGACAGTCCCCTGCCCTCAGGCTTACTGTCTAAAAAGACACGACACAAAAGGGGAAGGGAATGGTGGTGGGGGGGGGATCAGGTCCAGCATTCGTCTCTCCCTCTAAGGCCTGGACCAAGGCAGATGGACTAGAGGGAGGGCTCTTTTTCTTAATTGAGGCCGGGCCCGATGGCGTTGGCCCTGCCCTTTCACCCCCTCCCAGGCCAGAAGATGACACTTGGAAGGAGGGAGGGGAGGGTTCTTCCTCTTCAGGCCATGGGGGCTCCCCTCCTCTCTTCCATGGGTGGATCAATCAATCCAGCCATGGCAGGGGTCTTTTGGGGTCCTGCGGGGGGGCACTTCCTCTCTGCCTTGGGTTAATCAAGAGATCCAGCCATGGCAGGGGTCTTTTGGGAACTCATGGGGACCCCTCTCCACTCTGCCATGGGTGGATCGAGCAGTCCAGACATGCCGGGGGTCTTTTTGGGACCCGGGGGGGGCTCTCCTCTCTGCCATGGGTGAATCAAGTGTTCCAGCCATGGCAGGGGCCTTTTTGGGACCCATGGGGCATCCCCTCTTCTTTGCTTTGGGTGGCTAGAGTGATCCAGACATGATGGGGTCTTTGGGCCCCCCCTCCTCTTTGCTTTCCGTGCGTCCTCCCCGGCCTCCTCTCTCAGCCTCACTTTCTCTCAGCCTCAGGGCACACGTCTGTCAGCCTCACACTCTCTCAACCTCCACAACCCACACCCCCAAATTTCCAAGCTGAGCTGCCACTTACATGACAGATGATTGACATGTGGTTCTGAAGCAGTGCTGCCAGTGGGGATGACAGTCGTCCCTAAAAAAGCGATTCTACTCCAATAAGGAAAAAATCCCCTTTTATAGTAGGAACAGGGGAATTTTTAGAATCGCTTTCCAAACTGGGGCAAAGGCGAACCAGAAAGCGATTTTTCCTGCCAGTGGGAATGAGCCCCTAGGGGTGTGTGTGTGTGTAAAATTAATTTAAAGTAAAATGAATATACTGAATATAATGTCACAATGAAGCCATCCATAAGTGAGTAGTGACAGGTTGATACTCTAATTCCTAGTGCACCATTCCTATTTTAAAAAAAAAAAAAAGGGGGGGGGGGTTCATTTTAGGGATCATTAAGAAACAAACCAAAATAAAAATCTGCCTATTCCTGGATGTGTCAGATTTGGCCAAAGTGACACATGGGCCAGTTAACATCTCATATGGATTGCTGCAATATGTTCTGCATGACTGTGCCTTTGAAGAGGGTTTGGAAAGTTCAATTGGCCCAAACAGTTGCAACCAGACTAATAACTAAGGAAGGTTACAGAGAGGATACAACACCCTTTCCACAGACTGGAAATAAGTCTATTTCCATGCACAATTCAAAGTTCTAGTTATGACCTATAAGGCTCTGTGTGGATGAGGTCTATGCCAAGGACTGTATTCTCTATATTACCATGCACTCACTATGAGATCTTCTGGAGAGATCTTCATGAGTATGTCTGGTAGGAATATGAAAAAGGGCCTTCTCAGAGGCTGCTCTTAGGCTCTGGAACTATATTTGAAAGGAAACTAGGGCCCAAAACAGATGGCCAAAAGCACAGCCTATGGCGGAGATATGAGGGCATGGTGTTCAGAGGACACATATCCCTGGATTGGGCCAAAGCCGTGTTATGGCCACCTAAAGCAGCCCAAACCCAACCACAAAGGAAGCATAAAAGCACTCCTGGTCAGCAGTCGATTGCAGACCACAGTGGCAGCTGACCTCAGGACCATGGCGTCTAGTCAATGTGGTCCCTCACTGTTCAGGGTGCTCTCATGGCTGGAGCAGCCAGAGACCACTCCAAGCCATCTATCTGTTTAAGGCCTTGGATGGCCTCCTCCATCTGTTATCAGACAAATAATTTTTCTGTTCTGGCAAGCTTTAGAAAATGGTTCAAAGTACAAAATAGAAGCTTTAATAGGTGTTGCTCTGTTTTAAACCCATTTTCCTTCTCCTTCCCTTTTTGGATGCACATTTTTAAAAATATAATTGATAATTATTTAATTTTACTGTTTATATTTTACTGACTGTCTTTTGAATATCTTTATCTGTTTCTTTCGCATTTGTTTTAAATTGTAAGCTGCCTTGGCCCCTAGTTCTGTGGAAAAGATAAAATATAGATAAAGCAAACAAGAGAAAAATGAATGAATATTGATCCAACTTGATTAAAAGATATTCTCTGCAATCAACTTGGAATATCACTTATAGTTCCTCAAAAAAAAAAAAGTAGAAATAGGAAAGACAATAGCAGCCAAAATTATCAGGGGACTGGAGAAACTCTACAAAGAAGGGTTACGTTGCTTGGAACATTTTAGCTCAGAAGAATGGTGAGAAAATAAGGACATGTCAGCGGTATATAAAATTATGCACGCTGCAGGGAAGGAGAACAGGCAACACACACACTCAAAATACCAGAATCTAGGACCATCCACTGAAGCTGAATGATGAGAAATTCAAGGTAGGCAAAAGCAAATATTTCTTCACACTACATGGAGTTAGAATGAAATTCCCTACCACAAGATAATTTGTTGGACAGAAACTCAGACAGCTTCAAAGAGGGGTTAGATAAATTCATAAAGATAAGACAGTCAAGGTAGCTGCATCAGAGGCATTGTGCTTCTAAAAGGATGGGTGCCCCTGCCCTCACAGCCTGCTGATGAGCTTCTGGTAAGTACCTCATTGGCCAGACAGGACCAGGGCCAGCTGTTTCAAATAGAAACTGAGGATACCGCAGTGGTTTTGATCTTTATCTGGACTGGGAGATGACTTTTGCACTATAGAGCTCTACAGAGTTCTGTTTTGTCTCCCACACTGTATACATGAAACTGCTAAGCGAGATCTTCTGGAGATGTTGAGTAAGGTCTTGTCAGTTTGCTGATAACACTCAACTCTGTTTCTTTTCAGCTAATTCTGGAGAGGTTGTTAATATGCTGAATCAGTGTCTGGGATCAGTAATGGATTAGGGCCAATAAACTGAACTCAAGACAGGCAAAACATGGGTATTGTTATGTGGGTGGTTTGTCTGCTTGGAAAGGTGGCATTTCACTAGTTCTGGATAGGATGCTTTGCAGGATCAAATTCACTCCTGAGGGTGGTTTTTATTTCTATCCTGAGCACAGCAATAACCTGTTGATCATTGTCTACATGCACACAGTTTGGACTGGAATCACAGAATCATACAGCTGGGAGGTGAATCATGGGCCATTGAATCCAATCTCTGCTCACTGCAGGATCTCCATCTAAAGCACCTGCAGCAGGTAACTGACCAGCCTTTTTCTGAAGAGGTCTAGATAACATACATTGCCTCTTTATACAGGTGAGTCCATCACCAAACTGCTCTTACTGTCAAGACAGTAATGTTCTAATGTTCAATCAAAATCTATTCTCCTATAACTTAAAACCATTAGACCTGGTCTAACCCTGTGAAGCAGCAGAGAACACGCCTGTTCCCTTCTCTCTGTGACAGCCCTTGAGGTGTTTAAAGAGTGCATTATGTTTTATATAGATTTGTCTTTATTCCTATCCATGATACAATTAAAGGCAAATCTATAGTTTACCTTTTCCTGGGATGAACCAGTTGTGTTGTAATGCTGAGAACTAAGAGGAGAAGAAAAGCAGGGGAACAGTTTTTCTTTTTTTAGGTCAGCTTGGGGTAGGTTGGTAACTTAGGGTTTGTTTACACTGTAGAAATAAGTAGTTTGGCACCATTTTAAGTGCTGTAGCTCCATCCTTTGGAATTCTGGTTTTTGTAGCTTTACAAGGCTTTACCTTCTCTGACAAAAGAGTGTTAAAGCCTTACAAAACTACAAATTCTAAGATTCTGTAGGATGTATAGGTGTGTAGATGCAGCTCTAAGGAGCTGAGAGAGTTCAGGGAAAGATTATGGTGTGATACAAGTGCAGCTAAGAGAAATGTGAAGTAAAAAAATTCTGAAATGGTTATGTGACTTTAGGGAGTCTTGTAATGAAATATTTTTTTTCTTTGTTAACACATTGCCCGGCATTCTTGCTACTGGGCACTTTACACATCCTGGCCATGCATATACATATATTCCTCTACATATTTCTGAAATCACCTTATTAACCATTAGACTATTTGCTAGTGGGATAAGAGTTGAGAAATCTACCACTCCAGTGTGGAGAAGTAATGCCTCACAGAAGGTTTCTTGGTTCAGAACTTAGCCATTACTTTATGGACTGGAACTAACACCATGGAACATATCTTGCTAGTTTACAAACATCACTGCCTGCTGACCCATTTATGAGTATAATTTCAAGTGCTAAATTGTAATTGTTATTGTTTTGGGATCAGGGTCTCCATAGCATGACCTGTTCTAAGGTTTGAATTCATTGTGTGGAGAGGAGCTAACCTAACTAGTTATTTTAAAGCAACTGTTCTAAACCTTGGAGCAGTACATGCTGTTGGATTTTAACTCCTAGATGCTCCAGCCAGCATGGCCAAATGTTGGAGATTCTGGGACTTGTAGACCAACTTGAGACACAGGTTTGGAGGTTCCAGTTTTGTGACCCACTGCTTTAAATTGATGGCTCAGCTTGCCTAATTATCATCGTGTTATCTCAGAATTTAAACTTTACTTAGAAATTATTGTTGGTCATCATCTGAATAACATAGGCACAGATTAGTGTGGCTTCTGCACACATATGTCTATTTCTTGCATGGGGCACTGGGGACTATTCACTAGCCTTTTGCACCCCTTTCAAAACTCCCCCCCTACTGGCAGCAATGAAGCAACAGTGGTAGGTTCCACACCACCAAAATGTATGTGCTCGGCATGTACTAGGGTTAGGAAGGGGCGTCCTTTTCGGACACCTCTAACCCTAGTACGTGCTGAGCACGTACAAAATGGCGGTGCCCATTCAACATGGGCGCCACCATTTTGACATAGCGGACACTTAGCGTCTGCATGTCACAGCATGGAAATGATGCCATAAGTGCGCCATTGGTGCCTTGCGGCGTCATAACCACTGTCCGCTGCGGTTCCCTGGTGCAGCAAACATGGGCATCGGCAGAGCGCCCTTTTTGGGTGCTCTGTAAAGCACCAGTGATTCCTTTCCAATGCTTATGAGTTTTCCAGAATGGAGGAAGGACACAAAACTGTGTGAGAAGACAGTCTCTGCCTGATGCAGGATTTTGATCTAAATTTTAGCAGACCTTGGAAATAATGCATTGTTTTGAAATTCAGTTCTGATTCTTATTTTGTTGAGAGATTATATGTAGTCTCAAGAATCGTATCCAACCAGAATTCATACTTTACACGTGTGATCAATTTTTAAAAATGAGTTTTTGTTTTCTGATGCACAAAATAAGCTGAGTGCTGGTCAGGTGAAGTACCTGCCTCAGGTAGCAGATAGTGAACAGCAACAATGACATATTGGAGTATAGTGAGGTGTGTGCCACAAGATGTGTGTCATGAAAGCTAGTCTGGTCCCCTCATGTATAGTGCAGGATGCATTCCATATTACCAGTGCTGAAACAAGATTCATTTTCTAATCTGGCCAGGTTTTGCACATGCAATTGCAGTGGACAAGTATCATCTTGTCCTTCAACCAATCCAGCAAAATGTTTTAAGGCAGCCCTGCCTGGGTGAAACAAATTAAAATGCTAATGCTTGTATCAGTGAAGGGGTAGTCAAATGGCCTAAGTTGCCCAGAGCACATGGTTAAGGACCACATCAGGGTCAGTCCTAATTAATTTTTTGTTTTTGTACTTTTCAGCTTTTTTTAAAATGTCTCAATATCTCTCCTCCTACTACTACTTTCCCCTTTGCTCTTAGCTGTTTTCAGTCACTGCAAATTTGAGATCAGAGTGCAAAAGTAGTTTCCACTCAATTAGCACAAAGAAGCTGGGATCTTTACCAGTAGGTTAAGGCAAAACTAAGGCAATGCACCACCTCCTAGCTTGTGTATTCTGTCATCTTGACCACACTCTTGTTACTGAGTCATACTGTATGTGTCCTAGTTTTCATCTATGAAATGTTGGAGGGTATGGAATTAACGAAGTGTTTAAGAGTGCCTGAAAACAGTGTATAAACTCCTCCAAGCTATTTGGAGAAGAGGAAGATACATGTGAAAGAACGAAGAATAAATGGATCCTTTCTAGGGTTCTGGGCCCCTGTCCCTTTGTTGAAGTTGCCTTTCTTCCCAAGTTCAATAACTTGATATAACTTCAGCCTCTCCTCCTGCAGCTGCTCTCCCCTCACATCATGCTTTGTAATGCCATTATGGGCAATTTGCATGATGCTGAACTAGTAATTGGGACATGAATCAGCTCCACATTAGCATTCTGCTGTTTCAAGCTTTTAAAGAAATATAGAAATAGAACTGGTAAAAGAGATGAGCCCTCACTGGAAAAGATTTGCTCTTTCTGAGGGCCAGCGCACTGACTGGGGAACACACAGTTGCCAAATGTGAGCAGATTTTAATATTCTAAAAGGGGAGGTAACTTTTCCCCCCTTTTATCAGCTGAAGAGGCTCTAATCATACTAAAGAGATAGAGAATTTGGCAGAGACAGAAAAGGAAGGCTAAACTCTTGAAAGGCGATAACTGCTAAACTTTGGCCACACACTTTCCGATATCCATATCACTTGTTGAAGAACCCAAGATGGAAGATGTAATTGCATTCATGTCTGGCTGGTGGGCTTTCTGTAAGCAACTGGGTGGCCCAGATGCTTGCTCTGATCCAGCAGAGCCCTCTTTCTATTTTTAATCCACTATCTCTCATTCCCTCAAGCTTCCCAAAACAAAAGTGAACTGATTTCAGTTCTTGACTGCAAGTACACTATTAATAGTACACTATTAATAGTACACTATTAACTGTACAAATTTTACATGTTATATATGTTACATATAACATATATTCAATATAGAAAGAATATGGGATTATCATTGCTTCAACAAGAACCAAACCAAATATATAATATATCAAAGCAGGGGGAAGAGATGGTTAAATAATACAAGGAAAATACAACACAACAATGTATAAGGGTATAAGATAAGATTTTTTGAATATCACTATATGTAATACATATCAAGATCAATTTGTTATGTATAATATATTATTGTTGCATTAAAAAAATAAATGAAAAAATGTTACACAAGTCAATTTTTTGGGGGGGAGGGCATGGAACACAGGGGACATTTGGCATGATGCTGAATGACTAGTTGTCAGAGTGCTGCCTATTATGTTCTATAGAAATCTGACAGCACTCTTCCTGAAGGTGGCTTGCATTCCTGAAGTAGGAGTGGGGAATCTCTGGATTTCAATGCACCTCATAGTATCTCATTTTAATACTGATCCCTCTCTGCCTCCCATAGCTGTTTTGTCAGAGCTGCCAGACTTCTCAGCCTTGCCTTCTCTTCCCTATGCTCAGCATTCCATCACAGATCAGGTGAGTTAGGGACTATGGAGATTACTGCACTACACTCTGATAGTGCTGCTATTCCACTTTCACTGCTCTGGCTGCTTCCTGTGGCATTCTGGGATTTTCTATTTAGGGAGGGGCATTTAGAATTCTTCACCAGAGAGATCTTAGGCCTCACTGAACTACAAACCTTGGAATGCTATAGGAGACAGTCAGAATAGTAAAAGTGCAATGGCGGCAGTATAAGAGTGTAATACAGTAATCTCCAATAGGTAGAGGGGTGTGTGTGTGTGTGTGTGTGTGTGTGTGTGTAAAGTTTAAACATACCTGTTCCCATGATTCTTCCCACAGCTGAGCATGGAGGGAAAAAAGAGTTAAGAGCTGCAGAGTCTGAGCATTAGCATTGTAACTACACCAAGGGCCAAGAGGATGCATGGCTGACTGTGCAACATGCATCCTCTGGGGGTGGGGGGGTTAGATGGTTCTATTGTAAAAAGGGAAAGAGTACAGTACTCCAATGACACCAGAGGACGACTTCTGCTTCTTCTACTTTATATTCCATAGGTTAAGGCCTCTGGGGATTATTGTGCCTAAGATACAAAGACTCAGGTGGATTTGGGATTTTGAAGGGCCAATTGCTGTTGACAGCAGTGATGTATTCCATTCTTTTATTCCAAGTCTAAAGTCAAGTCTCCAGTCTCTATCTTCAAGACTCAAATGGAATCTCAAGTCTGGGAGCCAACTTTAGCAGAACAAATGGAGGTGGTGGTGGAGTTAGGAGGATGAAGAATCCTGAGTCCTCCTGCACCTCCATCCTGATGCTGAAGGCTCTTGCATGAATGGAAGACTGACTCTATAAGTCATGAGTTGAGTTGAGTCAGTGTGTCATTTATTGTGTCATCGAGTCCAAGTAAAGTCATTGAAGTAACTTGTCTAACGTGAGTCAGAGTCAATCAACTTGAGTCTATATCATTGCTCTACAGTTTACCTGATTATGAGCTTTAAACTGTCTCTGTTTGTGACATGTGAGATGTGTTCCCCTGCCTGTTGCTGCTTCATCCAGCTTCCTATTTTTCACCTTTAGATTCAAAGAGGTCCGTCTCAAACTTGACACCTACCACATAATGTGTTAGCCTAGCCTGAAAAGAACAAACTATAAAGGCTAAGAATGTCAACTATTCTCTGTCTCAGCTATGTTGTGTTTCCCTAAATCCTATCTGCATTCTCATCCTATTTTCATCAGCTTACAAGACTTTGTTTTTTCCTTCTCCCTGTGGGCATTTGTACACATTTTCCATGCAGTAATTCTGTGTACATTTTCCATAATATATACACTATACTTTCCCTAATGAACACATTTTTGTACATTTCAATCCATTGGCTTATGCCTGTTTTTAAACTGTACACAGTTTTAGCTATTCACATTTTTACAGTCTACACATTTCAAAGGATTTAAAAATGTCACAGGATTCACAAATATTTGAATTTTTTGAGGAAAAAGTGTGCTTTGTCTTAGGAGGCAAGACATGGAAGATTAAAATATTTGTGATTTCAGGGTTTCAACAATTTCTGACAGTCTCAGAATGAGTGAGATTCTCCATCCCTTGCTTAAGCATATATTGTGGTGGCTATGAAACATCATGTGGTCCTACAGATGTTTTTGGGTGGCAATTCCTCCCCATTGGCTATCCTGGCAAGGGACTTGCAATCCAACATCTGAAGAACTACATGATTTCCAACCCTAATCTATGGGGTAAGTAACCCTTAGGTTGGGTAAATGTTTTCCCTTGACATGAATGTCTAGTAACTGACTGTTAGAGGTTGGTGCTCATCTCCATTACTAAGCCAAAGAATCAACGTCGTCCAAGAACTACTCTGGTGGTCACGTAGCCACCATGACTGCACCAAACACTGTTACCTTCCCACTAACAAGTGCTACCTATTTATTTGCATGCATTTGCATGCTTTCAAACTGCTAGGTTTGCAGAAGCTGAGACTAGTGATGGGAGGTGCCATCATGTGGCACTTGGGCTTCAAACTGCCAGCCTTCTGACCTTACAATCTTTGGATTAGCATCTTAACCACTAAGCCACCGAATCCCCCTACCTGCACCATAATGTTTGGATATCATGTACATGACTTGACCATCATGTTATTATGTGTATGGCAGACCTACCAGTGGACAGGATGAGAAGGCATACTTCTGGTGGTAAATTTTGGAGTCTGTATGTTATAATTCTGCATATACACACATATGTACACACAGACATGCATATACAGTTGCTCCTCCTTTCTCATGGGGGATCCGTTCTGGACTCCCTCATGAAAATGGAGTTTTGCATATATTGAAGCCCCATTGTATGTCTGAACACTGTACAAATGGGAGACAGGAAACTCAAAACATAATGGGGATCAATCACATGATCAGAACTTAAAAATAACTTGTAAAGTGGGGACCGCCCACCACAAAGAAACTTTCATTTGTTAAGTCAGCTGTATCGTCAAAATATTCCTTGCGTAAATGAGCTCCAGTAAAGAGTGTTCCATCCTTTCAAGGAAGGTGATTAACCTTTCTCTTCCCACATTAATTCCCCACAAAAGCAAAGTCTTGAAGTTGCTATTTACCATGAAAGTGCTCTTTGTAGCAAACAAACCCTTTAGAGGCAAGTAGCAGCTGGGAAAGAGAATTTTCACAGGAAGTTGATCTTCCTCTCCCAGTATGGATTGGATGTCCCTGTGGCTGTCATTCTGCCAGGAAAGTAATTAGATTTACACAATGCAAAGTGGATGTATAAGTGTTAATAAAGGAGAAATTCCATTTTGTAAAGTTTTTCATAAGTAGAAGATGAGCACTGGATTAAAGGGAGCATATATTTTAGACTCAAGGTTATGTCTCTGAATAAGGTGTTGGTATTTTAGTAGGGCCAATTCTGTTCCTTTAATCAATTAATAATGAAGGAAACAATTAACAAATTAAAAATTTTAATACAACACATAACCTTGTTTTAAAATGTAAAGCTGTAGAAGTCTTTTTATCTATGCTCAAAATGGGCCATGTTGTTGCATTCATGAACATTCTATTCTCATGATCACCAGCCTATTAGTATTTTTTTATTTCACTACTTTCTTCTCCTGCATATAGCTTTCCAACCTGGGGAGTTCAAAATACTTAACCTTTTGGAGGCTACATCTACCCGTGCCAACTAATTGTAACTATTGTGTTTATTTTACTTCTGGTATTAGAGGATGTTAACCAAACACAAGATTTAGATGATGGGAACTGCAGCTCCCCGAAGATAGATTTTCTGAGCTTTGTGTTGAGGAAGAACATTGTTCAAGGGCAAGACCCTCCAGTTTACCTGGGATTTTTCAGTTTAGTGGACTTAGCTCAGCCAGCCTTGAGAAAGGCACCAACAGAATGATCTTTCTACATATCCAGGCAAGGAAACAAGGCTGCCTTCTGCACATCACCACAATAATCCTCCAACGCTGACAAACTAGAAAGTGTTCAATAAGTAGGGTTTTTTGTGGGTTTTTCGGGCTATGTGGCCATGTGTCCATGCTCTAGAAGAGTTTCTTCCTGACGTTTCGCCAGAATCTGTGGCTGGCATCTTCAGAGAATGCTTGCCTGGAAAGGAGCTGGGTATAAATATATACTGTGTGACCTGGAAAGGCAGGAATAATTTGCATTCGTATTGTTCTGTTGCTAATGGCAGGCCTCAGGGTGGGAGGGTATGCAAAAGAGGATTGGTGTCTGCTTCATTAGTGCTTAGGAATGGTAGCCGAACTTTGTTTACTTTAAGGGTTTGGCTAGCAGTCCTGAAAAATAGCAAGATGAAGACTCAACAGATGCAAATGAGAAATCTCCCAGGGTCAGAGGTTTCCCAGAAGACAATGAGCTCTAATCAAGCAGACACTAATCCTCCTTTGCAGACCCTCCCACCCTGAGGCCTGCCATTAGCAACAGAACAATCCACATGCAAATAACTCCTGCTTTCCCAGGGTCACACAGTATATTTATACCCAACTCCTTTACAGGCAAGCATTTTCTGAAGATGCCAGCCACAGATGCTGGTGAAACGTCAGGAAGAAACTCTTCTAGAACATGGCCACATAGCCAGAAAAACCCACAAAATCTATGGATGCCAACCATGAAAGCCTTCGACTTCACATTGTTCAGTAAGTCTTTGGAAAAGTTTCTTTTGTCCAGGATCTCCTAACGCTAAAAAGGAAGTGAAAAATTAATTGTTCTAAGATCTTAGATCCAAAACAGATTACAGAAATAATCCAGTTTGAGACCTCTTTAACAGCCCTGGTTCAGTGCTAGGGAGTCCTGAGAATTCTAATTTATTGTGTCACCAGAGCTCTCGAACAGAAGGCTCAATGTCTCACAAAACTACAATTCTCAGAATTGCCTAGCATTGCGCCAGGGCAGTTAAAGCAGTTTCAAACTGGATTATTTCTGCAGTGTGTTTTGGACCTTAGAGAACTACAAGAATTAGGAGCTATCCTCATCTCTCACCCTCAGTTATGTCAGAATACAGCCCCTTCCTCTCAACCAATATATTGAATTACCAAACACCAAAAGGCCATTAAGTAACCAGAAGATTATCCAGAGGAAGACTTGTAGAAGCAATTTGGCATTTTAGACTGGCTAATTTTTATAATGTGTTTGATTAACTGGAAAGTGGTTTGAGTGTGGTATAGTGGAGACCAGAATTTGCTAATGTATCCTCGCTCAGCCATGCAAACCTACTGGGCAAGTCACTCTCCCTTAGCCTCAGAGGAAGGCAAAAATAAACCCCCTAAAAC
The DNA here is from genome assembly GCF_019175285.1 of Sceloporus undulatus. Lineage (NCBI taxonomy): Eukaryota > Metazoa > Chordata > Lepidosauria > Squamata > Phrynosomatidae > Sceloporus > Sceloporus undulatus. Next base: position 74,760,296 of record NC_056522.1, on the reverse strand, counting down.
AAATCTTTCACACAAAAAACCTTGATAGGTTTGCCTCAGGGTCACCATGCATCAAAAAACCATGAACACAAATGACAACATTTCCATAAACTGTATCAAAGTATATTTAAATGAAATGAAAATGACATTTCATTTACTAGATGTCCTTCAATAATTTCCATTCACACACACAGATATATAAGCCTCTATGTCTATACTTACTGTGCAATTTGATAATGCAATCAGTACATTATGCATACATAGGTTTGGGCAAGAAGCTAAGGACTTAGTTCAATTGCTATACCGAATTAGAGCAGATCCATTGCCGAATGGTCAGACTGCACTTGCAAAAATCCCATAGATTCACTGGATCTACTTTGAGACTGGAAAGGGGATTTTGATGTAAAATTCCAAGCATCTGAAGGATTCTTTAAAACTTGAGAAAATAAGATTGTTTATTTTTACTAATGAATTATTGCTTCTTAGCTCAGTAGCTAATCCTCACTGGGGATGGCATTCTAGAAAAACTTTGCCCAGTCACCATTTGGAAAAGAAGTGAAAAATTCAATTGTGTTTAATTCCAAAATCAATATATTTCTCAAATGGTTCTGAATACAGCTCACATTGGTAGATATTTTGTCTGTGGGGAGGGTTTGCTTCTTTCCAGTGGTTGCAACTGAAATTGATCTCAATGATCACTCTTGGAAACTGTCATTGTCTTTTACATTCTGAGATATTCCAAGGAGGAAAAAATGGCTAGGAATAGAACCCTCCATTTTTGTAGCAACTGCCTTTCCTCCCACCCCCAGCTTCCTAAAACACAGGTGAGCAACTCAGTTTTTACTCTTACATACACCCATCCTTTAAGGGGCTTCAGAAAATTCTATAAAGAAACAAAGGAAAGCATAGATTCTGGTATGGACCAAGACAACAACATGTCAATTAAGATATGCCATAATCACCTTCTTCTTCCCTCCCAGCACAATGAAAACAGCCAAAGATGTTTGAAGTCAGGGTACTGCATTTCTCCCCCTCTGTTTTACGATTCACTAAGTTCTGCTTTCTGAAATTACTTGCCCTTCCTGCATAGAGAATGTTTAGCCATTCCTTACAGAGATTTCCACACCGTGGGCTTCAAAGTAGCAGAGTAAAGTAATTTAAGTTTCTTCAGAGGATTTATTTTCAAAGGGAGTTTGCAAAGTTTAGAGCGAAAAGAAAATATGTTTGGGAGTGTCTCTGGCTGGCACTATGTTTCAGCTCATCTTTGTGACTGTTCAGTAGGCATTAGCTCTTGTCAGCACTCTTATTAGTTAGTCCTGCGCACTGAGTTCTTTTTAATTTGCACATTACCAAAATTCATTTACTGAAGTTTCCAAAACTCTATCCAAGAGAGCTGAGTCCTGCTTCCCACACACTCACAAATTGGAGATTTTAACATTTTGAATGTACCAGAAAGGAAAAATATCATATTCATCCATCCAAGCAGAGGGATTTGAGTGTATAACTCTTTAAAATCTGGGTTTGAATCCCTATATATTCAGTCATATTAATGGTGTCAGAGGTTGAGGAATGTGAAAGATAGTAGTGTATCTGACAGACAGACTAAGGCCTGTTACAGACTGCCAAAATAAAGCTGCTTCGGGTCTCTTTGGAGGTATGCTTTTTAAATGATGCATGGGTCCTAAGAGTCCGGAGGTCATGCCAAAGCCATACTCCATTTCAAAGCATTGGAGTGCAGCTTTGGTGCAGCTTCTGGATTCTTAGGATGCATACATCATTTAAACTGCATACCCCCAAAGAGACCCGAAGCAGCTTTATTTTGGCAGTCTGTAACAGGCCTAAGTATCCATAATGGCAGAGGGTTACAGACTAGCTAAATTAGGAAGAGAGTGTGCTAAGATCATAAAAATATAGCAATGTGTATCGAGATTTGGTGGTGGTAAATAAGTAGACTTGGTAAGTAAGTAGACTTGTCCACATCTTTACCTCTCCTATAGGATTCACCAGCTTCATTGCCTGTGGTTACATTGCAACCCCATTGCAACCCCACCCCACCCCCACCACATACACTCATAGATGTCATCTACAGACTTTTAGTGGCAGGTTCTGTCACAAGACACAATGTATATTAAAAGTTCTGTGTTCTGCCACAGTTCTGTGAAGTATAATTCTTAATTTTTAGTATGTAGCATTGCTTGACGTTCAGCAGAGAACCATCTTTTCAAATTAATCTCCCAAAGGGGGAAGAAAAGCTAAAATACAGGAAAGGTACCAGATCTGATCTTGGAAGTTAAGCAAGATCAGCTTTGGATGGGAGACCTCCAATGAATGCTGTGTGTTATAGGCTATATATATATATATATATATATATATATATATATATATATATATATATATATTTGAGAGGAAAAAAATAGCAAAAGCAGAGTCCTGTTAGGCTTGTAAAAATGGGTTGTAGCAGAGTCATGGAGCGTTAGTAACAAAAAAAAAAAAAAGCTTTGCTTAGCCAAAGCAAAAATAACATAACTATACCTCTCACAAAAACAAACTCCAGCATGATTCTCAGCATGGAAAGCATAACAACTCCCAAAAGCTTACAGAACTTGGTATGAAGAGCACAACAGCCCCCAGCAGCATGGCGAACTTGGAGCTCCCAAACTACATGCAAACTAGCACAACATTTGTAGTCTTTTGACTGACTGCATTGTAGCCACCTGGCCTACTTGGCCAATTTCCATATAGGCTCACAAACACAGGTTCACACCTTTATTCACTCACAATAGTGTAATGCAATCCTGCAATACCCTGACAAATCCTTCTGGCACACTAGTTAAATGCTGGTACAGCACCCACAAAGTTGTAAATTCAGTCCTAGAGGAGGGTTCTAGAGTCCACTCACCCTTCCATCCTTTTGTAGGTTGGTAAAATGAGTACCCAACTTGCTGGGGGCAATTGGCTTATGTATTGTAAGCCACTTAGGGAGTGCTAGCTCACTGATAAGTGGCATAGAGATGTACTTGATTTTGCCATTGCTATAAAACCACCCATGAATACTCCTTGTCTAAGAAAATCCAATGAAATTCATGGGGTCGCCATAAGTCACAGAGACATGGACACACATACAGGAAAGAAGAAAAACATGGGTGTGATTTATGAGGTGGGAGGTGAAGTTCATGGACTCAAACAAATTTCATGAATCTGGAAAAGATAGGAAAATAGTATGAGCTTAGCAAAAGAGAACTCCACCCTTGTCTCCTGCTTAGTTCAAACATATGCAAGATAAATAGCAGGTCATCCCATACTTTATTTCAGGACTACAGTAATGGGATTTAGTGTTGAGTAGAACTTTACACACAGAAAAAACAGATCTAGGGGAAATGTATTTTTAAGCAGTCTTCAGTTCTTGAGCTGACTCAGAATCTGGTGTGTAAGTTCAACATGAGGCAGAAGGGGGAAATGTGTTGAGACCAATTAAAAGAAAATAAAGTTCTGAGCCTCCACTCCCTGAAATAAAGTTTTTGAAGGCTTAATGTAATCTCCATACCTCTTTGGAATTTTGAGGGTCCTCCCCCCCCAGTAAAAACAGCCAGAGATGATGAAGAGGAAGTGTAGAAGAGGTCAGAGCACATCCACACAAAGAGCAACAGCAGCTGTGGGCAGATCCCATCCTGCATGAACCTGGCATAAAATGCCATGAGGAAGAACTCTCTTCCATCTCCCCTCTCACAGGACTTATCTGTTCTCTGTAGGGAACCCACGGTCATTTAGTGGCTAGTGGAGATGAAAGGTGGCAGAGAAATGCCTGGCAACATTCATATAGCCAGATGCTCAAGGACAAAGGCACCCTTCAGGACACCCTGCAGGTTCTTCAGAGGTCCCAGAGGATGACATCATCGTTGTATTTCTAGCTACAGGGACATATCGTATATACTTGACTACAAGTTGAGCTCATGTATAAGTCGAGGGCAGCTTTTGGAGCCAAAATTAGGGATTTTGAGATGACCCATGGATAAGTCAAGGGTAAAATCCTCATTAGACAGCTGGACTGGTGAGGAAGTTTGAGGGATGAGTGTCCGCTCTTCCTCCCCTCAGTAGCCCAGACGTTCCTTTGGGAGAGAGCCAGGCTGGAGAGAGGCTTTGTGGGGGAGAGCACCTGCCCTGCCTCCTCCTCGCCACCTTGGCTGTCTCCTGAGGGGCAGCCAGGCTCAGGAGAAGGTTTTGGGGGGGCGGGCCTTGAACCTCCATCCTCCCACCCATGCTGGCTGTCCTCTGTGGGGCAACTAGGATGGGGAGGAGGCTCAAGGATTCAGCGCTGGCCCTCCATACTCCTCCCCACTCTGGCTGTCCTCTGTGGGGCAGCCAGGTTGGGGATGATGCTCAGGGGGGGCAGCGCTGACCCTCCATCCTCCTTCCCACCCTGGCTTTCTCCTGTGGGGCAGCCAGCTTGGGAATGAGGCTCAGGGAGCCAGAGCTCACCCTCCATGCCCCCCCCCCACACACTGGCTATCTCCTGAGGGACAGCCAAGGTGGGGATGAGGCTTGATATTGTATTGACCTGTGTATAAGCCGATCCAGTTTTTTGGGTCAATTTTTTAACCAAAACATTTCAACTTACACACAAGTATATATAATAGTTAGATGCTTTTCTGAAACCCCCAGCTCATCATTATCATGGCTGTACCATGATCGCCCCTCCACAGGTAAAAGGCTTAATAAGGTGAGGGTCATTGCACAAAGGAAATAGTAAGTTATTTCTTCTTCAATTACTCCCCTCAAAGTACACACACACACATTACACATTACACCAGTGTACAATGCCAACTAGTCTTTCTGGCCAGTTCCTTAATTCTGCATAAAAATATGTTTTTCTATTTTAAATTATTTTTTCTAAATAATGCATGTTTATGTGGGAAACAAGTAGAACTTGCTTCTGAGTAGAAAGGCATAGATTTGTATTTTCTTTCAAAATATGCATTTTAAAACAGATTTTGATATATTCTTTTGCCAGTGAAGAGTGCACTGGAATGTTTTTGAAGTGCAGATGAGGTACATAACTAAGTGCCTATCTAAGTGCATGATCAGGTCAGTTGATATTCACATTTGCAATCAGAATGAGTATCAGCCAATATCTTGCATTATGCTGGCTTAGTTATGTGTCCTTCCCCTCTCTGAGCGCTCAACCTACATGTTGATCAGTGGCCAAGGGAGGATGTTGAAAGATATGGGGCAGCCAAGCAACAGTTGGCTCTGTCCCTGCAGCTGGCTTTAGGAATGCTATATCATCTTCCTAGACTTCCAGAAGATTCCTGAGAGATCCAGGAGGAGGCATGTTCCTGACTGAAGCTTTCAGTAGGGACATAGTGGGCTACTGCCTGGCTGCTCCCCTCTTCCTTACATAAATCCTTGGCCACTGAATGGGAAGTGCCAAGTCTGAAACAGGTGGGTGTCTCAGAGAGACAGTTGTGGTGGATGGACATGCTGAGTTTCTCCATTGGCCATGATCAAAAATGTACATGTGCAAGTGTAATTTTCAATTGTACTTAACTCAGTAACAGGATACCAGCCCTCAACTTTGTCCAGAGACTTCATTTCACAGCCCTTTGACTCCCTGAGTTGCTTCTCCTCTGTAAGCCAGAAATGTCCCTCTACCTTCATATCATAGTCTCTCAAACATTCATCTACTTCAGGTGTTGGAAAGGTGTAGCTGTGGGCTGCATGCAGCTACTAAATCCCACTTTTGAAACTCCCCATCACTCCCAAAATCCGCCCGCCATTTAAAGGGTTTTTTAAAAATCACTAAAAACTCCCTTTAAAACTCTAAAATCACCCCATCAACCCCAAGGAAAACTGAATTTTAACCAGCCAAAATGAGATCCATATTAAGCCTTGAGGAAAAGGTGGGGCATAAATAATGCAATGCAATAAAGCAAAGCAAGACCTAGAATGAACACAATGTGCTGCTGGTGGACCAGTATAGCCTACAACAGGATGGGTGACAAGGGGTGCAAATTCGCACCCTACACTTTGCCCTCTTCCTTATCTGCTGGAGTTGGCAACCTTTCCATGTCTATGCCCTCTGGTAAACACTTTCCAGGAGTTTTAGGCACAGCATGTTTATGTAACTTCCAGTTTGTTTGTTTGTTTGTTTGTTCTTTCGTCCACACCCACTCCCTGTCTGCATCGCATAGCTTTTCTTTGTCTCTGGATTCTCATCAGCATTCACCTTCCTCTTTCTCTCCCTGCTTGTCCTCTGTGCAGTATAACTTAAGTGATCTAGATGAGATACTCCAGATTTCCTGATGCTATGTGGTTCTTTTTTCTTTTCTTATTTTTCCTCAATAAGATGAAACTGTGTTGACTATACTCAAGTATTCATGAGTAAAACTACACACACACACACACACGTATATGAAGACTATTAGATGAACTTGAACTGATAATTCTCAAATATTTGTATATATTTATTTTTATATATTAGAGTCCTTCAGTCCTAAAGGCTATCAGAGCGGCTTACAATTATTATTTTTAATTAGACACTCCCTGCCCTCAGGCTTACAATCTAAAAAGACATGACACAAAAGGAGAAGGGAATGGTGGTGGGGAAGGAGATCAGATCCAGCATTTCTTCTCTCTCTCTGAATCCTGGACCAAGGCAGATGGACTGGAGGGAGGGCTCTTCTTCTTAGTTCAGGCCAGGCCCGATGAAGCTGGCAGGCCTCTCTCTCCCTCTGATTATGTAAAATGATGAGTGTGTGTGTGTGTGTGTGTGAGAGAGAGAGTGTGTGTCATATGCCTTCATAAGTTTCCAACTTATGGTGACCCTAAGATGAACACACACATGCACTACACACACACGGTGTGTGTGTGTGTGTGTGTGTGTGTGTACATCAAAGAAGATTAAGTCCTCTCTCTACTACAGTGAGCCCTTGGTATCTGCTGGGGTTTGGTTCCAGGACCACCCGTGGATACCAAAATCTATGGATGTTCAAGTCTCAGTAAATATAATGGATATTAAAATGGTTTCCCTTATATAAAATGGCAAAATCAAGGTTTGCTTTGAGGAATGTATATAGTTTAGAAAATATTTTCACATTATGGATGCTTGAATCGATGGATAGGGAGGGCTGACTGTATTTTCTACTAGATCTTGAGGGTGGGAGTGGACTGTTGAAGTGTTGAACTTCTGCCTAGCATATAAATTACTCTGTTTGAGAGAATCACTCACATTTCCCAGCATTATCTGCCTGATCCATAAGAATAAAAACATGTTTGTATTTTTTTTGTCTTAAAAACATGCATAGCAATATCGGAACCATTCCAGAAATGAAGACAATTCCATTGCCAAGATATCCCATGTATATTCAATTATTCCAAAATCCAATAATAATAATAATAATAATAATAATAATATAAATCTGAAATCCAAAACATTTCTGGTTCCAAACATTTTGGATAAGGGAGACTCAACTTGTAATTTGTTTGTATTTTAATATTATACATTTAATATAACTGTAGCTTTTCAGTTAATCTAACTGTGACCTGTTTGAACCTTAGGTCCAGGATAGATGGGCCAAAAGCAGTGTGCCTAATGGGAGCCTCCTGCCCACACAGGGGGCAACATCTTGATGTAAGTGACGCGCAGCGTATAGATGTCCCTGCGCATCGCTTATAATTTGTTTTATGTCATGAGTGTGCCAATGGCGCACTCGTGACGTGTGCACAATGTCCTAAAAAGAACCTGTTTTTTCCAGGTTCTTTTTAGGGCAGAGGGATGCCTGGCAATTTGGCTGCTGCGGCATCTATTCAGAGGGAAACAGGCCACCGTCAGGCCGCCCTTTTGGGGCAGTTTGTATTGGGCCTTTGTTTTGGAAGAAAAGTAGGAAATAAATAAATAAATAATAAAGTCCCAAAGCTAAACATGATCCATGCCTTCCCTGCTTTTCCTTCATCTGTAATTCAAATGCCTATCATTATAGGTTTTCCTTAGGGTCTCCATAAGTCAGAAATGACTTGAAGACACATGATAACAACAACAGTTATTATGTTGAGCATCGATTTAAAAGCCTACATAGAGCCCCCATTTAATTTACTATTAAAAACATTCATAAATGGTATCAAGAAAATATCTAAATAGGGGGGGGGGATGTTGTTAATTTAAAAAAACACCAATATACAAAAGCACACATCCCCAATTTAATTTTAAAAATCCAGTGTGATTTGGGGACAGTTTTCAGAAAACCCTTCTGAACATATGGAAAGACATTAAAAACATTTCCACCTCACTCTCCCAAGAACCCCAGAACTCCTGTTCCCAAGTACCTTAGTTTTCCTCTGGAGTCTCTTTACAACATCACCTCCTGTTGTTATTTTTTGAGAGACTATAATGAAACACAGGTTTCTGGTTTGCTGTGGAAAGTATTGTACATGGCCAGGTTTTTTTTTGGGGGGGGGGAATTGGCTCTTGACCCTCTTGTAGTTGTTCACCCCTGGGTTAAACCAAGGCACAAGGAAAACTTGTTTTACAGCAGAACCAGGCTTCCTGGAAGGCAGATGTTCTTTAAAAACAAGTTATAGATCATCTGTGCCTTGTTTTAAAGGGGAAAAGCTTTAGGGGAATTCTGCCTTTCATTGCAAAAATGGGCCTCAAAATTGGGGAGGATTTAAAATGAGTGAAAGGTCATAAACGAATATAAGTCTCCAGGACCAGATGAACTACATCCAAGGGTATTAAAAGAACTGGCAAATGTAATATCGGAGCCATTGGCAATAATCTCTGAGAACTCCTGGAGAACAGGAGACATCCCAGCATAGGGCAAACGTTGTCCCCATCTTCAAAAAGGGGATCCGAACAATTATCATCCAGTTAGTCTGACATCAATACCAGGAAAGATTCTAGAGCAGATCATTAAACAGAGAGTCTGTCAACATCTAGAAAGCAATGTCATAATCACAAAAAGTCAACACGGGTTTCAGAGAAAGAAGTAGAATCATAGAATCGTAGAGTTGGAAGAGACCGCAAAGGCCATCCAGTCCAAATCTAATCTCTTTCTTTGATAAAATTACCAGCTTGTTAGATGGAGGGAATATAATAGCTGCGGATATAGTATATCTTGATTTTAGTAAGGCCTTTGACAGGGTTCCTCATGACATTCTTGCAAACAAGCTAGTGAAATATGGGCTAGACAAGGTAACTGTTACATGGATTTGTAATTGGTTGACCGGCCGAACCCAAAGGATGCTCAACAATGGCTCCTTTTCATTCTGGAGAGAAGTGACCAATGGGGTCCCACAGGGTTCTGTCCTGGGTCCAGTGCTATTCAACATCTTTATCAATGACTTGGATGAAAGAATTGGGGACATACTTATCAAATTTGCAGATGACACCAAACTAGGAGGAGTAGCTAATACCCCAGAGGACCGGATCAAAATTCAAAATGACCTTAATAGATTAGAAAGCTGGGCCAAAGCTAACAAAATGAAATTCAACATGGTGAAATGTAAGTACTGCACTTAGGGCAGAAAAATGAAATGCACAGATATAGGATGGGGGACACCTGAATGAAACTACATGTGAAAGGGACCTGGGAGTCCAAGTAGACCACAAGTTGAACATGAGTCAACAGTGCAATGCGGCAGCTAACAAGGCCAATGCAATTTTAGGCTGCATCACTAGAAGTATAGTGTCTTGATCAACGGAAGTAATAGTGCCAATCTATTCTGCTCTGGTCAGGCCCCACCTGGAATATTGTCTCCTGTTCTGGACACCACAATTTAAAAAGGATGTTGAGTAACTGGAGTGTGTCCAAAGGAGGGCGACTAAAATGGTGAAGGCTCTGGCAACCATGCCCTATGAGGAACGACTTAGGGAGCTGGGGATGTTTAGCCTGGAGAAGAGAAGTTTAAGAGGTGATATGATAGCCCTGTTTAAATATTTGAAAGGATGTCATATTGAGGAGGGAGCAAGCTTGTTTTCTGCTGTTCCAGAGACTAAGACCCAGAGTAATGGATGCAAGCTGCAGGAAATAAGATTCCACTTCAACATAAGGAGGAACTTCCTTACAGTAAGGGCTGTTCGACACTGGAACAAACTCTCTCAGCATGTAATGGCGTCTCCTTCCTTGGAGGTCTTTAAGCAGAGGCTGGATGGCCATCTGTCGGGGATGCTTTGATTGAAATTTCCTGCATGGCAGGGGGGTTGGACTGGATGGCCCTTGTGGTCTCTTCCAACTCTATGATTTTATGATTCTGTTAAATAATGGGAGGAACCCTGTAGCGAGACCACATGCCTTAATGAATCCTATCTCAGTCTGGATTGATTGTAACTAATAAAATGTTACCTGCAATGTTGAATTTAACCAAGTATTCATGCCATAAATGCCTTTATCACAATCATGGCCAACTTTAGGAGTGAAGATGGACTATAGCTCCCATTTCCTGTGCTATAGTCTATGCTGCTTATGGTGCACTGGAGTTCATCAGCGTCTGAGGACTAAGGTTAGAAGACATTCTTCTATGGTGTGTATTAATCTTCTCTGTCTGTGTACAGTAATGAAAAAAAATGATCAACACTGAAAATGACCAGATTCTGCCCTACTGTCTTCATCTCTCCTTGTTCCTTTGTTTACAGAAATAGTGGGATATTCTCCTTTGTAGTTGATCATTCACCCTCTGTTATTAAGGCTGAAAACCACCCACAATGACCAGATCTTCCATTGTTCAACCTTCCAGTATCCTTTACAGCACAATCTTTTTCATGACAGAGGAATACAAACAGTACCGAGGCTTTGTTTATTATCTGCCTGTGTTGATACAGATCTCGTGTTCTTTTTGCATTACAATCTGCAGAGTGTGCTGTGTAGGCAAACAGCTATGTGCTCACAAATTAACAGGGGCAAATGTTATTCAAGCAGGAAAGAGTGCAAATGTTTGTAATGTTGCTCTGGAAACACAATACCCTAAGTGTAAACAAATGTAATCTTTATAAGGAATAGACACCAGTGAATTTATTTAAAGAAGATCTTAGCCTGTTAGTTCTGGGTAATTGGCTCAGTTTTTATATTTTACCGTTCTGTACTATCTGTCTACATGTAGATTGTTTTGATATCTATATACCATGGCATTGCACACTGTAGGAAGGATTTTTGCCATCCGTTGAAATACTGTGCTTTAGATGCTTATGTACAATAACAGTAACTGTTAAAGTTCTGCAATAGTAATAGATGTTGTGAGCAGCCCTATAAAGATGATCAAAACCTGCCTGGTATTTGATAAGGATTTTTTGTTTGTTTGTTTGTTTGTTTGTTTAGTGTATTGACCACACACACACATTTCTGGAGCTAATCATCTGAATCTATTTGCAGCCAAATATATTTATGTGGAAAGAGATGTGCCAAATTAAGGACAGAGATCCAGATGTTCACAATGATGTATATTTCACTAAAAAAAACAACCCAGTGTAGAGAGAACCAACTCCTTCATTCATATTTATGCACACAGGTGAGTCTCTACTTTCCATCCACAGGTGGTCTCTGCTAGGAAGCATCTTTTATACAGGAGTTTCTGTGATGAGTCAGTGGAGTCCAGTGAAATGGACTGGAGTTCACAAAAGTTTGTTGCCTAAAAAAAACAACATATTAGTCTTTAAGGTGCCATAAGGTTCTTTATTGTTTTTGCTGTTACACAACTACCTGCCTACTTCTTCCCTGGGACTTACCCATTGCCAGTAGAAATACTGTGAATATGAAATCTTTCTTTCTCTCGAAGGCTTTGCCATGGCTAGATGAGACTGACTGGTTTATTCCTGTGCTGTGCAGTTGCTCTGCTTATCCTCACACACCCCAAAGTTGCTTTATTGAGTTATTTTTAGGATTTAGATTTCTGTCAGTTTCATTTAGCAAAATCAATGTTTCACATTATTTTTAAAAGCAACTGGCCATTTCTGAGCTTCTATTTGCTCATTTCTTAAATTAATATACTCAATTGGACCTAGGAGTTCATTTGACTCTTTTGCATCGCCTAAGGCTGGTGTGATTCATGGTTACTTGGCTTGCATGCTAATGTGGTTTCTGCAGAGCTAAAAAAAAAAGCTTCTAAAAGGGAATATACCTTTCTCCATAAGTACAGGACATGAACCCAGATTAGCCAGGTGTTCAGCCCAATAGATATTACTAATCTAGTTCAAAATATACAATAAATGCCATCTTGTAGCCTATTCCACCCCAAAGAGTTGAAAAGACCGACTCTTGCTTGTTTCAGCTTTCTCTCAGCGATAAATACCAGGGGCAACTGTTGTGACTATGTGTTTACTGCACTACATGTAATAGGAAGCATGGAGAGAGCCATGATGCATCTGCCTGACATATAGGTTTTAAATCTCAAGTTAATTGAGTATGAAGAAATTTGATAATTTTGGATCATTCTCATACAAATCTTTTTATTCTTCTTATTCTTCTTCTCTGTCTTTATAGCCAATCTTTTTTCTAGTTTGGGGCTGAACACAATTTGCAACATTTAAAACTGACATTGTTAAAAAGGAACAGCATACAAAAGTAAAAAAGCAATTAAAAATCATAACATTTCAAACTAGTTAAAACAAATTAAAACAACAACAAAAGCTACAACAGGATGAGGCTTCTTCAGGAGACTGGTTATGCCACTGCCACCACTTCCCCAGTGGTGCCAGCCCTAGGATGAGGTCACCAAGTTCAATGTACACCCCATCACCCCCTAGTGGTTTCAGTGCTCCTTTGCTCACACCCAAATATATATCTTTTTCTCTTTATAATTCTCCATAATATTTATATAGCTTAACTTTTTTGCAGTCACTGACTGTTTTGAGAATCTGAGGAAACCTATGGACCTCCTCCCCCAAGAAAATGAACTTAAAACACAGTTTTGAAAGTGACAGAAAGAACATCATTTTTATTTTTTTTTAATTTTAATTTTAATTTTTTTTGCACTGAGAAAATGGATGCTTTGAAGCCCAGCGATGAACTGCTAAGGTCCTTGGATGACCTAAGAGCTTATCGCATGGCACTTGCAGGAACAGGAATGGAATGGAACGGAACGGAATGGGGAGGGGGAAATTGGGGTTACCACACGGGAGAACACAACTGATGCTGCCAGGAGTCCCCAAGCCATTCCCCATTCCTGGCTGTCAATTTTGAAGGACGATTTTGAACCATTCTTCAAAACTGACTGCCATAGAATGGCTGGGGAACAGCTTGGCAGCATTGGCAGAGTTCTCCTGTGCAGTAATACCCATTTCCCCGTTTCTTTTCCGTTCTGTTCCCATTCCTGCAAATGTCGTGTGATAAGTTCTCTCTACCTAGTCACTTCTGAGCACAATACAAGGTGTTGGTTATTACCTATAAAGCCCTATATGGCTTGGGCCCAAACTACTTGAGGGACCGCATCTCCCCATATAATCTGCCCTGCACACTCAGGACGTCCGGGAAGAACTTGTTGAAAATTCTATCTTCCAAACATGTTTCTACATCCCGGATGACCTATTCAGTGGCGGCCCCACAAATTTGGAATGGTCTCCCCAAGGAGCTCTGTCTTGACCTCCCTGGTAACATTTAAAAAGAGGCTCAAAACCTTCTTCTTCTGTCAAGCCTTCCCCCCTGTAAAATGAAGCTGTGTTTTCCCGTTCCCATCAATTCTCTGCCTCACTCTGTTGAATGATTGTGTTCAGATTTTGTATAATTTGTATTAGTGGATTTTATCTATTTTTATGAGATGTTTTTAATGGTTTTTATATGGTCTGTAAACCGCTTTGATCTATGGAAAAGCGGTATACAAATAAAATTTTATTAGTAGTAGTAGTAGTAGCAGCAGTAAGAACCCTTATACTTGTATTTATTTGTGTACAATCAGGCAAAGAAGTGGGATATTTTGTATACCCAGCCCAAACAGTTCAGTGGAAAACTTCCATACCATCCTCAGGTAAATGATTGCATACAGTTACAATTCCCAGACTGGATCTGGGAAAAGGTTTTTGTAACTTTAGTTCTTAACAAATCTTGAAGTAGAATGAGGTATCTCTGTCAAGTGGGATGAAGGTACTTGTCCTCCCTCACTTTCCAAATTCCAGCTTCCTATCACAGGCATCCCACCACAATATGGTTATTGCTTTACTGATGCAGAGCATGAGGGGGCACAGAGAAGCACCCAGCTCCATTGACGTATCCTGTTCCCTTCTGTCCTCCACTCTTCTCAAATGAGGCCAATAAGTAGCCTGTGAAGAACTAATCACCTGTCTTTCAGTCAATCTTTGTATATTCTGTTCTAGGCAACGTTGGACTTTTTCACACAGGAGGAACGTATCACCATCCCAAAAGAAGAAGAAAGTGGGGCCAATTCGAAAATGCATGAAATTATGCACTAGCTCATCACATGCAAAGACAAGACAGGATCCATCCCAAAAAGAAAGCAGTGCAAATGTGAATGCATTCATCACATGAGCACATACTCATCAGCTTCTTCATTGTGAATTAGCATGTTTGCACCTGTGTAGGGAGAACAGGATTGCATCTGGAAGCCAGGCAAATAGACCAACCCCCCCTCCTCCTCCTCCTCCTCCTCCTCCTCTTGTTTAGAAACCTTTCCTGTCAGAGCATTAAACTGAGTTTTTATATTGTTGCTGTGTGCCTTCAAGTTGTTTCATTCTTATGCCAGAAAATCCCATGATTTTCTGGGCAAGATTCCTTCAGAGGGTTTGCCTTTACTTTTTCTCCCTTCGATCTGTCCTCCGAAACAGCTGCTTTGTTTTCGGCAGCGCGAGAGTACAGGAAGGCAAATCACAACATCAAAAGATCATGGGAATTGTAGTGTGTTTCTAATGGGGGAATCCCATGGCTGAACTAGAGATGCATTTCATACTAACGCAAATTTGAATTGACTTCGAATTCACTGTGAAACAGGATTTATAGATTCGATGTTTTTCCAAATTTACCTATTCCTGGGATGATTCATGATTGCATTTGGACTGCCTTCTGATGTGTTCACTGTTGTTTGATATTCTTTTGTGAAATACTATGGATGACGCAGGATTGATCCTGGGTTAACCTTCCAATTTTCCCCGTGTGAAAAAGTCCAATGGTCCCATACCACATTCCTCCTAAAGTTTAGCTCCAGCATTGTTTGTGCATCTCCTCTCCCTTGACATTCAAATGCTTCTGTTCCAGCATAGTTTCAGTCGTATTATTGGTGACATTGGGATAAAGACAGGAGTCTAGATATGCTGTGGAGGGAGGAGGAAAATAGGGGTGTTGCTTCTCCAAATAAAAGTTCCATTCCCACCCCTACTCCTTGGTCACCTTGTCTGTCCCTTTTCTTTAGATGCCTAAACTATATTTCCAAACAGTCAACTGAAGTTTTAAGAATTGTAGAATAATCTTGTAGTGTTGTATTGTTGTATATTTTAATCATGTTTTATGTTAATTTTATAGTTTGGGAGGGAGGGTTGGGTCAGGATTTTGTGGGTTTTATTGTTTTTATATTGTGTATCATAAACTCTGTTGTTACCCGCCTTGATTCCCAAACGGAAGAGGCGGGATATAAATAAATATTTTATTATTATTATTTATTATAAGTTACTTTGGCGGGTTACAGACGGGCAAAAAGGGGTGTGTTCATGACGTCATGAAGGTGTAACCTTAAGACGGCCGTTACCTGAATGCCGTCATGAACACGCCGCCCGCACGCCCCAAGCGGGAAGAAGCGGCATTAAAAAGGTGCCGCTTTTCCCCGCTTCTTTTTGATAAGTGGCGTACGTGCGCATGTCCGTCTATAAGCTGCTGCACCGATACGCCACAATTGCCACGCCGCAAATTTAAGTTGCCCATTTAAAAGCTCCGTGTCTGCTGCATCGCATAATGAGTCGGGGTCCCAGGACATGCGTGGTTTGCAGTCAGGCTTTAATTGCAGCGTCAGATGCCATGCAGGTGTGGAAGCTGCGGCACAGCTGCAGCGCATTTTAAGACTCGTAACCCTAACCCTAGAGCTGCATGTGCGCATGCGCTGCTACAATCGCGGGAAGTTGTAAGTTTTACCGGCGGATGTTTTGGTTGTAGAAAGTGATAAGGGAAAGTTTGGAATTTAAAGTGACCCCCTACACACATTCCTGCGCCATTTTCACCTGGGAACGGGCACAGTTTGGCTTCTCCTGGCACAGCTGTGTGGCGGTTCCCCTTTGCCACCAGGCAGGATGGCTCAGCCATCCACCAGTACCCCGAAAAAAGGGAGGGGGATGTCTTGGTCTCATGCGGAGACGGCTGACCTCATAGCTATATGGTCACAGCCAAATATTCTGCAGAAATTGGAGCAGTCCTATCTGAATTCTGACATGTATCGAGAAGTGGAAGAAGCCATGAGAGCCAAGGGCCACAACAGAAGTTGGGATGAGTGTTCCAGGAAATGCAAATCGCTGAAATCTCAATACAAACAATACAGAGATAACCAGGCAAGAGGCACTAAGAAGGCCACCCCCCTGCCCTTTTACAAGGAGCTGCATGCTTTCATTAAAAGTGATGGAAGCATCAGACCCAACAGACTAGCCACCAGTGGGGAGCGTGTGAGGGTCCCGGTGGGCCAGCCAGCCAGAGCGGAGCCTGTGGTGGTGGAGGAGGAGGACGAGACCCTGGACCTTGAATGTGTCCAAGACCTTTTGATGCCCACTCACAGTAAGATGCGCCAGGGCCCCTGGGGGGGAAGGGAGGGGGAAATGGGAGTAGGGGAAGATGTGGCCCCAGGGTGGGCACAGGGCAGAGATGACCCTTGTCCCTTGTCATACAGATGAGGAGCAGGAGGAGGAACACCCCGACTCGGGCGATTCCTCCAGCAGCCAGAGACCTCTGGACCCCCGCGCCCTGCTCAGACAAATGTCTGCTGGGGCCGGGAGCTCCAGAAGGAGACCACCATCTCGTGCTGGATCCTCTTCCACAACCAGCAGCTACCGTGACCGCTCACCTCTCTCCTGGGCCAGTGCACCCGCCAGCGATGGCAGTGAGGCCGAAGAGAATATGCAAGGTAAACCCTATGTTTATGTTTAATAAATAATAATAGGGTAAACTGCATGGCTCAATTGCGCAATTGTGGCATGTATCTTTCACTGCTTACTATGCTGGTATGTTTGCAAGGTTGCTGTGGAAGTAGGATTGTTAGTGTCCCTGGCATGGTCATGTGCTGCATGTGTCCCACATTCCTAAGGCACCCCTCCCTTGCATGTAAATCTCTCCTTTCCCCACACCCTTAGTTTGAAGCTCTACCCTTTGCCACAGCTTTGAGTGAGAGTTCCTGCATGGCAGAATGGGGTTGGACTAGATGGCCCTCAGGGTCTCTGCTAACTGCAGGCTTCTATGACTCTCTGGTTGTATGTCCCATAGTAGGAGGACGAACAGAAGAAGAACGAGAAGAAGCAGTAGCTCCAGCTAACCCCATTGCTGCCATGACACCAGAGGAGCGACTTGCGACCAAGAAGAAAAGGGTGCGTCCGTCAGCAGCTACTAGAACTGTGGCGGCTGTGGATCAGCTCAAGGCTTGCTCAGCAGAGCACATGACAGCACTGATGGAGCAGGGGCAGCGAGCCTCTGAGGAAAGGGAGAGGGGCAGACAGGCCCGCAGGGAGATCATGGAAAGGGCACTGGGATTTCAAGAGAGGGCACTGGGATTTCAAGAGAGGACACTGGAAGTTCAAGAGAGGGCACTGGAAGTTCAAGAGAGGGCCATTCAGAACCAGGATAGAGCAATAGACAGGTCAGACCAACATCACGAGACCACAGTCCAGGAGTAGAGGCCACCTTGGAAGCGCAGACTGTTCTGGTGGGGCAAATGCTGGAGATCATGAGGGGAGGGCAGGGTGGCCCGAGACGCAGAAGGGTACGTAGGGAGCAAGGTGGAAGAGGCAGGGCTGTCGCCAGGGTCGTGGAGGAAGGGGTTGGGCAGCAGGAGCCCCCAGCAAGAGCAATCCTTCCAGCTGAGGAGCAGGGAGTTGCCATGGAGGTGGAACTGTCTCAGCAGCCTCTTGCTGGGCCATCCTCCAGCCTCTTCAGTGACTCAGTGGAAGTCCCACCACCCACAACTTGCCCCAAAGGCAAAGGGCAACTAGAGGGGGCCTGGGATCAAGGGGCAGGGAACATTGACAAGGCACTAGGTCCCATGATGTCCCATAAAGACATCATTTCGCCTCCCAGGGTATGTGTTCCCTCCCAGCCCTATCTAATCTATTCTATCCTTCCTGTTCCCTCCTCCCACCATGCCTGGCTCACTGGTCCCCAAACCAGCAATGTCCAAACTCTGTCCTTCCAGGTGTTTGGACTTCATCTCCCAGAAGCCCCAGCCACCTTGCCCTGTGGTCTGGGACCAGAGGAGCAGTTTGAATCTCTCCCCCAATAGATGCCCTCTGGGTGCCCTATTGATACATTCAAATGGGCCATTAGGAAAGCTTGAGTTTGAGGGGGATTGATACATTGTCAAAGGGGCAATTGGCAGTTGGAGCTGATGTATCTTTTTGACCCAGGAAAACAGGCGCCAGGAGACCTTTTGTGTGTGTGTGTTTGTGTGTGTCCCCCTCAGGCACGTGGCAAAACATGCCCACAGCACAGATCAGGAATGATAGGCAGACTCAAACTGTGGATAATGGGATACATTTATTCAGGTGCTTATGCTATTACAGAACAATGCACTCTGACATCACAGATGATGGCACAGGAGCCAAAGTTCAGATTCTCCTTGTCAGAAAAAAATCTGCCAGGGCATCCCTCACAGCCTCCCCTGCATCCTTCTTGGCAGTCTCTTCATCTGCCGTGATTGCTCCCAGGGTGGGCAGCACAAAACGATGCCTATATCGCATCCCCTCATCCAGGACCCTGCCCTTGGTCTCACAGATATTGTGCAGAATGGCGCATGATGCGAGGATGGGCACCACGTTCTCCTCTGCCACCAGGAGTGGGGCAGTGAGACAGCGCCATCTCGCCTTCAATCTGCCAAACGCTCTCTCCACGGCCCCCCTCACGCGATTCAACTTCTTGTTGAAGAGCTTCTCTTTGGCAGTCTGGGGGGGTCTTGAAGGGTGTCATGAGCCACTTCCGAATGGGGTAGGCACAGTCAGCCAGTATCAGGGGCCCGATCTGCTGGCCTCTGATGTTGATGCTGGGGTTCCCTTCCACATAGATGCCAGCCTCCATGGCCTCATAGATGAGAGAATTCCGTGCCACCCTGGCATCGTGGGCTGACCCATGCCATCCCAGCTCTACGTCCACGAACCTTCCTGTGTGGTCACAGGTCCCTTGCAGGATGACAGAATAGGAGCCCTTTCTGTTAACATAGGCATTCCTCAGCCCCAGGGGTGGTATGATCAGGCAGTGGCACCCGTCCATGAGGCCAACCACTTGTGGGAAGCCGCGCCGACCAAAGGCATCCATAATCTGTGGGGGAAAGGAAGGGAGAGAAACAGAGGAATTGACATGACAACTCCTTTACACGTGCGCAACTGCACCATAGCAAGAACAGCAAATGTACAGTGAGGAGGTGACATTTGACACAGAATATCACAGAGCTGCCAAAGATTAAAGGGAAGGTGGTCTGCCTGTCCCTACCTCACGTGTGTTCCCCAGGTACACGGTCCTTGACAGCAGCAGCTTCTCCATGGCCAGGGCAAACTCCACCACGATTTCCCCCATGGTGGCAACGCCAGCCCCAAACAGCGCTGCCGTCACAATATAGCTGGATTTGTGTGCCAGTGAAAAGAGACCAATGGCCACTCTCTTCTCCACTAGGATGGCTTTCCTCATCACTGTATCTGACTTCTCCAGTTCTGGGCGCAGGATGCCCACTAGTCTGTGGAAGAGGGCACGGGGCATTCGGAAGAAATGCCTCCATTGCTCGTCAGACCATATGGTTGAGACAAAGTTGTCCCACAAGTCTTGCGATGTAGGGACCTTCCAGCATCAGCGGAGCCGCGCCACTCGGGCCAGGGCCATGGCACCGCCAACAGCAGCCTGATGAACCGCTATGGCAGCCACTGCCGTGCACAGTTCTGTGTCATCATCATCATCACTGCTGCTGTCATCCAAGTCTACAGCTGTTGTGGTGGTGGATGATGGGACCTCCATTGCAGTGGCAATGGAGGCGGAGGGGGGCAGAGGAGACGGCGGTGGCACCGGCGACACCTGTGGCTGTGGATTGCAGCTTCAGTAAGACCACAGGGAACAAAGGAGAGGAGGCATCCATCATGCCAGTGGTGGCACTCGCAATGCGCAAGCGGGCAAGAATGCCAACATCAGCTGATCACCAGCTGGCAGGAGGCCACCTTTGTTCTTGGGTAGGGTGGGGAAAAAAGTTTAAAGGGGCCTGGGCGCTTTAAATGTGCACATGCGCATTCCGCAGCCGGCAAAAGGGAAATTGCCGGCTGGTGCTAGACTGCCGCAGCTGCGCACTTCTTAGCTGGCAAAAGAAAAAAAAAGCCGCGTTTTTGGCCGCCCATGCGGAAGCTGCCTCTCTCTTTGCGGCGTCCTCCGAGGCGGCGGTATGGAAGCTACGGGTCAGAAATGGCCCCAGGTGAGGTGTCTTCACTGCCCCCCGTGTGGAAGCCCCATACACCTGAGCCACGCCCCCGGGGCGGGAGGTCTGGAGGCTCCATATTCAGCAAAATACACCCTCAAGACGTCTTCCCCTGCCCATCTGTATCCCGCAATCAATACCAGAAATTCATCACTGGAGGAAAATTCCATTGGGAGACAGAATTCTTATAGAGGGGCATGCCCTTATTTCCCCACCCACCATCTACCTATGTAACATGGATAAATACCATGTCCATCTGGGGTGACTGTATACTTCTGTGCTTTAGAAGGGTGAAGACAAACAGAACACTACTGAAAATAGGATATCTAGTAGAGTTTACTATAAAGTTCCCTTTTTGTTTCCACTACAAATATGCCAGTTGTCTTCTATCTGAGCTCTATGGAGGGGGAAAAAGCAGGTTATGCAAGTTTCAAACAGAAATCAGTGGCTCACCTTTGTTGACCTCTGTCACATCAACAAGAAACAACTCCCTCCCCTTTGCCAGAATAGTTTTACACTTTAAAAAAAAGATCCTTTTGTATTCAATAGCAAGATGAATGCATAGATATTTGTGCACACATTCATCATTCATCATGCTGAGTTTTGCTTTGTTTTTGTTTTTAAGGCAGGCAGCCTGCCAGAGGTATAGGGGGAAGGGTCATTGAAAGCTGAGCCAATGTTTAATTCACTGATATTTGCTTGGCTGTCATTTCAGTTGTGAAGCTGGGCTCCCACCTCAGCTGAAGAATGTGCTGTGAGTTGTTTTGTATTACAACATTGTCCATTCTGTGTTGTTGGTTTTTAAATACACTGTGTTTGATATCCAAATTAAAGAAAAGTTTCTGATATACAAGACTGAATAATCTAGTTGAATATTTTTAGTGTCATTCAGATAGGTGCTGTGAAAGTAGGTTACGCCTCCTCAGAGATTACAGAAGTAATATTTTTAACTCAATTTATGTCTGAATGGACATCCTCCAAGGTTTAGATGGAATTTTTCAGTGTGCTCAATCTCTAAAAAGCAGAACACAGCAGGGATGCTCTTACAGTGATTCTTAATAGTCCAAGGGTTACGTGACTGTGGGAGTCACAATCCATGTGTTCAACAGATCTCCCTCAAACAATACTTAAAAAAATATTTGAACTGATAGCTTGAAAGAATTGGTTTTCAGTTTTTGTTTGTTTAATAATAATAATAATAATAATAATAATAATAATTTTTATTTATATTTCCCCACCTCTCCCTGCAGATCGAGGCAAGGTTACACCCCGATAAAAATATACAAATACAATCAATAAAATCCAATACAGTACATCATCTCAGCAATAATAATATTTTTAAAAACCTTATTTTGTTTGTTTGTTTTAAACTACAAGTGACCATGCTGGTGGCTGGATTCTGGGAGACATTGATCCAAAACGCACTAGAGAAATAATCCACTTTGAGACCACATTAACTGCCCTGACTCAGTGCGAGGGAATCCTGGGAATTGTAGTTTATTGTGGCACCAGAGCTATCTGACAGAGAAGGCTAAACGTCTCACAAAACTACAGTTCCCAGAATTCAATACCATTGAGCCAGGGCAGTTAAAGTAGTCTCAAACTGGATTATTTCTGCAGTGTGTTTTGGTCCACAGTAATTTTTCCAGGATCTGATTGAATCCAAACTTAGCCACATAAAATAGATATATTAAAATCAGGGAATGATAAGATAATCATAACTATATGTATGACTTAGTTTCCTATAGCCTCTCCATGATACTGTTCTTAGGCATCAAAATAGGAGCATAGAAACTTCTCATAAGGATATGTCCAATGACTGCTAAAGAACATGAGAAGATATTTTCAAGACCAAAGGTCCATCTAGTCCAGCATTCTGCAATGTTGTATATTCCTCTGGGAAGGTCACAAGCAAGATATGAAGGCAAGAACCCCACTATGGTTCTCCAAACAACTAGTATTCAAAGTACTTTTTTGAGAGGGGTTGCCAGAATGATACAATATCCTAAATTCAGCTAGACCATGGATTTATATAAAATCATTACAATGCCAATAGCCTTTTCCTAATATCTGTTACCATGAAATCCACCCTTTTACCAATGACGTTTTCACTGAATTTCTCTTGAAACAGAGATCTGTCCTGTAGGGCAGTTCCCTTTTCTTCACCAGTTTAGGAATTCTGATGTATTGCGTAGCTTGAATCCTTCGCAGCCCCCGTTTTCATGCTCTACAGATCACAGAGTCAGCCCAGGAATATGTAATATCCTGTCCCATTAGAAGCTGTTGTTGCCACAGCATCCTGGAAGACTAATGGGGAAGATTACTAGAATGCAAGCATCAATTATACTGGAAGTAAGTGGTTCTCTGCCCACTTTTCCCATAGGAGAGTGACAGAAAGAATTACACTGGAGTATGAGCAGAAAGATTAAACCTAGCAGTCAAGAAGAGTCACGTGAGCACTGTTCAGTGCTAGAAGGCATGAACAAAGAAGCATATTACACAAATGCAACGTTCTAATGCAAAACATCTTACCTCTTTTTCACATTCTTCAGGCTCCTATTTTACTACAAACATCACTTTACAGAAAGACATTTTAAAATTACAAGAGAGGGATGATAGACCTCAAAAACAAACAAAGAATGACTGATCAAACTGAGGAGAACTGATTGACCCTTCCGGTCACAACAAAGATTAGAATTATAGCGTCAAAGGGGAAATGTATCAAAAACTGACTAACTGTGATGTATGAAACAAATGAAAAGGGAGTAAATTATGTTAAAGTTGTTCATCTTGATATTTTTGGTGTGCTTTTTAAAAAATAAATAAATAAATCCTGACTTGGATGTTTTTGGAAAGGGAAAAAGATGTAAACATTGCCTATAAATATGCTGTGAATGTATTGATGCATGGCGGAGGGGGACTTGGATGCTATAATCGATACAGATCCAGTGGATTTAATTCTGGCCCCTGATTGTCCAGTGACAATGGATACTTTTCAGTTTGTGCAACCCAGGGTTGTGGAATAGGATTCTTGGAGATATGAGAGCCACATGTCTCCTAGATCTTAGCCGTTCCTGGCTTACTACAAAAGTATATATGAAATTGCTGGGAGAGATTGTCCAGAGTTTTGGGGTTCAGTGTCATTAGTATGCAAATGATATCCAACTCTAATTCTCCTTTCCACTACAAGCCAAGGAAGCTGTTTTTGGTTCTAAACCAGTGCCTGACATCAGTAATGGACTGGATGAGGGTAAAGATATTGAAACTTAATCCAGACAACTCAAAAGTGTTTCTGGTCAGTTGAAAGACAGACCAGAGAATAAGGATTCAATCTGTGCTGGATGGGATTACACTCCCCCAGTAGATGTAGATTCACATATTAGGTGTACTCCTGGAATAAACTGTGAGCCTGGAAGCCCAGGTTTCAGCAGTGGATAGGAATGCATTTGGGCAACTAGAGCTTGTGTACCAGCTGTTCCCATCCCTTGAGATTTCAGATCTGGCCTCAGTGACACATGCCTTAGTTACATTCCGGTTGGAGTACTGTAATGAACTCTATGTGGGACTGCCTTTGAAGGGTGTTTAGAAACTTCAGCTGGCTACAGGGATCACACATCTCTCTTGTTGCAACAGCTCCACTGGCTGTTCATCATGTTTCTGAGCACAATTCAAGGTGCAGGTTATGACCTTTAAAGCCATAGACAGCTCAGGTCCAGGTTATTTGAAGGACCATATTCCCCCTTACAAAGCAGCCCATGCTTTGAGATCTGCTGGAGAGGCCCTTCTCCTCACACCCTTCAAAGGGCTGGTGTGGCCGGACTTCCCTTTGCAGAAGTTTTAGAATAGGAAATGAATGTGAGATTAATGCAATTTGGTACTCTGAAACCAGGCCCCAAATGCTTGAAGAGGAGTGTTTGCATTTCCAGACAATGATTCTTCAGATACTTTGATGATATAACAAAGTTGCAAAGGACTGTCACATGGCAGTCCACTGTCACTAGTGATTCATTTGATTTGTTTCTTGAACTGTAAGAAGAAAGAATATCTTTGGAATATTTCTGTTGTTTTTTCAGGTGATTGGCTAAGGCCCCAGCTCTGTACAACCCTGAGCTATGTATGACCTATTGGCTAATTACCATTTGAAATCTTTTACATTGCACTGAACCAACAGGACAAAGAGAGGATATTGCAGTGACCATCACTAGATGGAACGTGCTTTTACTGTGAATGCCATACATTGGGTTGGGATGAGAAAAAACAACAACAGAAAGTTGGCAAACTAGTATCATTTTCTTCCTGCTCTTGAGCTTATTACCTAAGAGAGGAAGAATGAACTCTCTTTTCATAAAGCTATTCTGTAGATGAATGTGATTACAGTCAGGCTGCATCCTGGCTAGAAATGAGTCATGCAACAAATATTTACTAGTGATACACCCAAGCAAAATAGTTCACATTCACGTTCAGAACCGGCATCCAAATGCTCTTAGAAGAAAGGAAGTTGATGGACCAAGGGAGGGGCAGTTGTCAGTTCAGTATGTTGTAAAAAAAAGAAATAAAAAGAAAGAAAAGGGAACATAGTAGAAAAGCAGAGCAAAAAGAAAGAAAAAGATTAAGGTACAGATTGATTTCTTAGCTACTGGAGCATTTGGTGGGTGTGAACATCTAGTACAATTATTACTTCCCTTCAACCACCATTGATTAATGAAACTAGAATGCTTCATTATCAACTCATAATTTCTTTTCTATTCTAAGACAGTGGGTTCAATCCAAAAGAACAAGGAGGAAGGGAGGGAGAGGGGAAGAGGGGGGAAGCTCTTGGATTATGAAACAGTGAGAGTTCCAGCATGTCCGCATTTATTACTTTTTCAACTTGCTGTTTTTCCAAGGAAGTCAGAATACTATTTTAGACTCACAATTGTAGTTCGTTAATCTAAGAGACAGTGACTTCAACAAAGCTACCCAACAAGCCCATATCTATACAAGAAGGGCAACCTTGAGTTCTCACTTCCAACTTTATATGATAGCCACTACATCTTTGTTCAAAATAATCTAATTTAATAGGAAAGCCATTTTAAAAGGGGATGGTAAATTGAAGTCTAGGTCTATTTTTGTGCTACCCAAAAATAGACTGCCCCATTGCCACAGCTACCACTCCCTTTCAAGAGCCATTGGCTGGTAATTCGATGGCAAGGGCAGAGAGCAGTTAATACTTTTTAACAAAACAAATTTGACCATGGGGACTCCAGCTGCCATGGAGACTCCAGGCTTAGCTTATGATCAGAGAACTGGTGTTTCTTACAAGTTACTGCTATAGCCCCAGAACCTGGAGAAATTACTTTTTGGTACACTAATTCCCATAGCATTTCAGCCAGTAAACAGAATACCAGACATTAGAGTACCAAAAAAGAGAGGATCTTCTGCAGGTTCTTTCTATGAAAACCAAAAGATAGAGATCAGGGCTCGATTTCACTGATATTTTCTGTTTGTATGGATTAATTCATGGGGTAGGTTCTATAGTTCTAAAGATTTATGGCAAAAACATACTCCCCAAACAAATTGCCAGTTTGCTTATTTGATATCTTCACTTAAGAATGTATTATGTCCAAATGTAATTGCTGCTTCACTGAAACCACATATATTAAAAATGCTGAAAGAAATGGCTTATCTTCCCAAATGCCCTATCATTATTTACCAAAAAGTTAAGAAACTATATAGTTATATAGCTATATAGCCAATAAAATAAGGGACTGAAGTGAAACATTTCCCCAGCATAGTGGGCAGTGAGGCACTGGCCAGTATTAATAAATTCTGTTTGATTTAAATTCAAGAGTGAGAGAGATGCAGGTTCTGAATGAAATAAAATGGACTCCAGTGGAGTGTTCTAAATCAGTGCTATTCAAAGTGATGCTGTCTGGACCCCTGCTGGTTCCTGAGCCATAGGCTCTGGCAAGTTTCAAGGAAAGGAAGAAACAATTGTACCCAATAGGCACACATTTAGTGCCAGTCTCTGACACATTGGAAGAGGGGAAATTGCCAGCCCCCTACATCAGATGGCCTGAGAAACACTGTTCTGAATGCATTTCTAATTATGTATAGGAGACAGGGAGACAACATTAAGTGCACATACTAGAAACTTCTGCTTCCTGAAGATTTCTGGAAAGAAATGGGTAAACATATTAATCTGCTTCTAGTCAAATACTGAGCTATGCTATTCAAAGTGCTACTATGTGTTTGGTTATATCCTGTTTGGAATACAGTGAAGTAATATAATGGAACATTTGGTTATTCAGTAGGGGATATTGCAGAAATTATGGAAAGGTAAGACAAATCCAAATGTAGATACCTGGATGTGAGTTTTGGGCACCTCAGGAAGAAGTGGCATATGGCATATTCAAGTCATAACATAAAAGACTTACCAAGAAACACAGTAAAATATTTTGGTGCTATATGCAGCAAAAACCCTTCTCCGTAATCCTAATCATAGGGTACTTGAATTTCTTTCAATGTGACTGTCTTTTCTCCCTGAAAACCCCATTATTCCTTTTAAAGTCTGAAGGAATGCAGTTCTAAAGCCCTCTACAAACTTCCATGCTCAGTATATGAATGTCTAGTATACTTCCAGCCCAGGTATGAGGGGACATTAGTGTGGGTCTGTTTTTGCCCATGTCCCCTACCCTACCTATCCACCTCTGTGTATTTAGGTTAATTTTTCAACTATTGTCAAGTCACTCCTTAATGCATAAGGACAGAAAAATTGCCATACAAATATTCTGATTGGAATTGGCTGGTGTTCTTTATCCCCTATAATTGTTCTAAGAAAACATGGGGTGCATCTACACTGTAGGAAAAAATGCAGTTTGAGATCACTTTAAGTGGTGTACAGTGACTCCTCCTAACTCGCAGATCTCAGATCCACAACCTTGATTATACATGGAGGGGTGACCTCCATTCATTCTAATGGCACACGTGCCAGCCCACATGCACATGGACACATACTATTGAAGCCTATGAGATTATACTATCAGTCAGTCAATCTTTATTAATGCTTAAGCCAATGGCCATTCGCATGATAAAATATAAAACCAATATCAGCAATTCAGAATTATAAAATATTCCATCAAATAGCATCCAGATTTAATACATAATATACTTCCATTCAATTAAATAAAACAACTTTAAAAGAAAAAACCACTTCAAGGTTTGGGTAAGATCATCCACCTAAGAATCATTAAAAACATTTTAAAAAAACAAAAACAGCTTCAAAGTTTAGATAAAGTCATCCCCCTGACAATCAACAGCAATGTCTGCTATTACCCTTGCCCGAATTTTGTTTGCTGCTGAAGCAAACAATGAAACCTTATAAGTTACCTTAGAATCAATATCAGACAAGAGATAAAAAATCTTTTCAGAAATGGTATTAGACTGTAAATTGGACAGAATAGATCCCATAAATTTTGTTCTTGGACCAGTATATAGTGAGCAAGAAAACAAATAATGAGGCAAATCCTCGATTTCTGGGGCTCCACAAATACATAAACGGGAATCCTTAGGTGTATGTGAATATCTACCGTCAATCATGGCTGAAGGCATTGTTTGGAAGCGAAGAGCTGTAAAAGCCTGTCTAAGCTTTAGAAATGTAAGATTCCCTAGGTAAACAGCCATCTGATGGTCCAATTTATATAATCTAAACCAATTGGAAAATTTCGAATTATTAATAGCCACTCTATCCAGATGTACATCATGGTTAAAAATATATTCACGGAGCTTCTCTCTTGAATTCAAACTAGAAGAATTTTCAGTTAGAGCAGGATATAATTCAAGCAGCCTCTGGTGTCTTGAGCTCCAGACTTTACAGGTTGATAAATATTGAAAACACAACTTAGGAAAAACCTTAAGCGTAGAATCTTTAACAGATCTCCAATAATTAAGTAAAGTAAAGTGAATGCGAGCTCTAATGGAAGGGAGGCCAACCTCAGCCCGGACCAAGGCTGCAGGCGTGCCAGGTGGAAGTAGGAGCAATTTCCTGAGAAACATATTCTGGATGGCCTCCAGTTTGACCATTTGGGAATCATCCCAACCCCACACGGCAGCACCATAAAGAATCTGGGTTATAACTTTACTCTGATATATTTTAACAGTAGGTGCAACTAGATGACCCCCTGCCTGATTATAGAATCTAAGGATTGCTCCAATTGATCTCACAGCTACTGCTCTACTAGCTTCTATGTGGGGCTTCCAAGAGAGGTTTTCTGTGAAGTGAATGCCGAGATACTTAAATTCTCTGCATTGTTCAATCTGATGACCGTTAATAGAACAACGAAAATCAGAGTGTCTTTTCCCAAAAACCATTACCTTAGTTTTATTATAGTTGATAACAAGCTTTTCCTTGGAACAAAATGCCTCTAGCTTGGAAAGTAACCTTCTCAGACCTATACGTGTAAGTGAAATTAAAACCATGTCATCAGCATATAACAGAATAGAGATCTTTTTTGATCCAAGTGTAGGTGGAAAAAATTCTGGGCCAGAAAGTGCTGGAATGATGTCATTCAAATATAGATTAAAAAGTATTGGTGCCAAGAGGCCTATGAGATTATAATACACACAAGCCTCCGGTTTTTTTGGGGGGGGGGTTCCCAAATGGATACCCCGCACAAATGGAAGGCCAGTTGTAGTTCCATTGTATGGAATCCTGGGATTTGTAGGTTTACAAGGTCTTTAGCCTTATCTACCAAAGAGCTCTGGTGCCTCACTAAACTACAAATCCTGTAATTCTGTAGATTCTGTAGGATGGAGCCATGGCAGTTAAGTGGTGTTAAACTGCATTATTTCTACAGTATAGATAAACATTTGGTTATTACTAGATATCCCATAACATCCATCGAAGACTCACTGGAACCAAGCCCTGCTAACAGCTTCATTCCAAATGTGATGCCTGCCTTTCTGTCCCTTCATAGCTGGAGCCATGCTGCCTTTCCCCATAGCCCTGCTGTAGCAAATAGGCCCTTAAAAGCCATGTTTTCCTTGCCTTATCTTTTTGACAGTTCCAAGAGCTCTGCAGGCCAAGTATGTCTAGCTAATGCAGAGGGTATTCCCATCCAAGTGAGTCAGGAGACATAACTGGTAGCCCAAGGCTGCACACAACTCATACAGAAAGTGAAGGCACAAGTGGAAATGAGGAGACTATAAATATCCCCTTGACAGGTTTAGTTTATCTGGAAGAAAAGCTCTTTTGGAAAGAGTGGGGGATTGGGTTCATTTTTCAGGACTTTTGAGCCATATGTAATCATGATTTCATACTTGTCCAGACCTGGTCTTCTCTGCCATGTTAAAATGATGATGATGATGATGATGATGATGATGATGATGATGATGATGATAGCATAGCACATTCCATTCCTAAATATAGTATAATATATCTGCTTGTTCAAATTCCTTTTTGTGTGTATATGCATATTATATATGACTGCACAGGCTATGGAGAGAAACAAGCCAAGACTCTACTGAAGGCATTGACTGCAGTGCATTTGCTGTCCCAGAATGACCTATCAGATCTCTACTAACTAATGAAAGTGATGTAGATGATTTCTGGCTTTTGGAGCAACTGTATGCATAGGCAAAGAGACCAAAATGTCACATCCCCCAACTGTCTTAATTTGCCAAGGATAGTCTTTATTAATTCTCTGTCATCCTACATTTTCACCCGCTTTTAAGATGCTTCTCTTCCCACTTCTGCCTTTGTCATCATCTTATTTCAGTGCCTGCAAGATGAGTTCAAAGTACAAATGTAGTTTGCTCTTCAATGAATTCAGCAGGGCAAAAGGAGAGGAAGGGTGAAATCTTCCCTTTCTTTGTCTCTCTGGCTTTTCTTCGTGAATGAAGATTCAGGAAGGACTCATCCCACACTTTCTACAAGCACGTTGAAGACTAAAAAGGGCGATCTGAGATAAACAAATCCAGTTGCAGAAAGCACAGTAGAATGTCTCCTTGGGTGATATTTCCAAGTTATGGTTCTTTCTGCATTGTTGTTTCTCGTCAAGACTCGTTTGGTGTGAGTTTTCGAAAAAGGCTGCAGCATCTTTCTTAGTAAGTCAAAAGCAAAGCATTGCTGCCTCCCCTAGCTTATGTGTTCTTCTCCATGAATAATGTGTGCTATCATGGCCACACTCTAATGATGGTTGATCACACATGTCCTGGTTTTCATCTGTGAAATGTTGATGGGTATGAAATGTTAAGGGTTCCATAAAACCATGGACCAGCTTCGTTGATGCAAGATTTGGTCCTCCCAGATGCTTCTAAGTCACCTGCCATTGTACCATCCTCAAAAGATCTCTCATAAAAATGCTGTGATGTAGAGTGAACAGATCATGGAGGAACGAACAACAGAGAGCCCTTGGAGAGGAAGCAAAGGACCTAAAGCTATCATCTCACTCAAACAACAAAACATTGGCTATAGGCCTGAGCCCCTCTGTGATGATCTGCAACAAAGACTGCAGTTTTGTCATCAGCTATGTGTTTGGAGACAATGACATGGTAGCTGGGAGAATACTGTTTTATAGCACACACAAGTGCCTTATAGCATTCAGCTATGCTCTTTGCCTATGCATACAGTTGCTCCCGAAACCAAGAATCGGGTTGCAACCTCCGGTCCTGGATGAGGTCATACTCTCCGTCAAGGACTGCATTCGCAATCTGGGGGTGCGCCTTGATTCATCGCTCCTGATGTTGAATCAGGTAAATGCGACAGTCAAGAGTGCTTGTTATCAGCTTCGGCTGATACGCCAGCTGTGCCCTTTCCTGGAAGTAAAGGATCTTGAGACTGTTGTTCACACGCTGGTAACCTCACGCCTAGATTTCTGTAATGCGCTCTACATGGGGCTACCCTCACACTTGGTCCAGAAACTGCAACTAGTACAGAATATGGCAGCCAGAGTAATTTCCGGAACATCTAGGAGAGGCCATATTACTCCAGTTTTAAAGTCCCTCCACTGGCTGTCTATTAGTTTCCGGGCCCAGTACAAGGTGTTGGTTATTACCTTTAAAGCCCTAAATGGCTTGGGTCCAAGCTATCTCCGGGACCGCCTTCTCCCCTATAATCCTCCCCGCGCACTCCGGTCCTCTGGGAGAGGCCTACTTCAGCCACAAACATCTAGGCTTTCGCCTACCTCCCAGAGGGCAGACTGTGGAACGGCCTGCCAAATGAGATCCGTCTGCTTACATCCTTAGACAGCTTTA
Source organism: Sceloporus undulatus (assembly GCF_019175285.1). Classification (NCBI taxonomy): domain Eukaryota; kingdom Metazoa; phylum Chordata; class Lepidosauria; order Squamata; family Phrynosomatidae; genus Sceloporus; species Sceloporus undulatus. Next base: position 74,728,523 of record NC_056522.1, on the reverse strand, counting down.
AAAAGGTTGTTAAGACGAATCTCTTCCGGCAGGCATTTCCAGAATAGAGAACCCGGCTTCAGGAAACTCCTATAAATAGATACCGCTGCTCCCATTGATTACTGTCATGTTGTTTGACTCTTGGGTCAGTTTTAACTTGTATGGTTTTAATTCTTTATTAGATTTAATACCTTTTTAAGGGGGGGGAGGGTACTAGGGATTTGATATGTTTTGCATTTTTAACTTGTTAGCCGCCCCAATTGTTCTCAGAGGGGCTGGATACAAATAAATTTTATTATTATTATTATTATTATTATTATTATTATTATTATTATTAGCTATGGAGTATTTTTGAAGTAATGAAAAGTGACAATTTTTATTACACTTGCATAAAGGAAGAGCTGTTTTTTTAAAAAAGAAAGAAAGAAAGAAAGATAATTTGAGGGCCTTGGAACTATAATTAATTGCCTTTCTAATGCACAACTTTATCACACTGGGGGGGGGGGGACAGGATTTAAACAAGAATTAAATGAGAGTTAAACAGGAAATGCCTGATGTTTATCACACGTCATTTCCTGTTTAACTCTAGTTTATCTCTTGTTTAAATCCTGTTTGCCCTCTAGTGTGATAGATCACATAGTTTCCCAAGATCATTCAACTGTGTAGTTTTTTAAAAAAAAAAAAATGAAAAGAGATAGTTTTAGTAACTTTTATTAAAAAGATAAATATAATGATAACCAGTTACTTTTAGGACCTTGAAGCCATACATACCTTTTAGAATTAGCTCCTCAAAATCACAGTGAGAGCTGAATTTCAGTTAAGCCTATAAGCAAGCCAATGCCTTAGCCATAGTCTTTCTAGGCTAATAGCCAGAAGCCTGTAAATTAAATAAAGGAGAAGACTTTTCTGATTTACACTGTCAGTTTGAAAAGTGTCCCTGTTTATAGGATTTCCAGACTTTTCACATTGTCTTATGTATTAGAGAGTTCTGTATCTCATGCATATCATGGCAGATTAAATGCAAAACCTTACAAACTTGTGTGGACTGTGTGCCAATTTACTCTTGTTGCCAAAATAGTAGCTGCTTATTATTGTCTCCCACTCTAGCTATACCAGGCAGCCTGAATATCACACACTCTGCATCTCTTATGCCACATTAAGCCCCAGAGAAGGTCATCTTCATTCGCAGATGCGGTTCACAAAGTGGCCGATCACTAGAGATGTGGGCTTTGCAGAGTGCTAAATAGACTTGAGATTATAGCTGTATTAATGCTGTCTTTCAGAGCTGCCAGTTATTTCTTACCCTGGCAGCCTTCCAGATTATAACATCTGGTAATTAACACTGAGCCACCGAAATCTAACACTTTGCAAGGAGTGTTCAACCAACTGGCTTTCTTGGCAGCAGTTGCGGGGTCACCTACTTTGCATAAAAGGGAGCTGTTTGACATAATCTTCACCATGGAGATACATTCCTCAAGGACTTTCTATTACTGTTTGCGAGGCTGCATCCAAATTAAGTCACGTGTTGGACTCACTTGTCCCAGTTGAACCACATTAGCTACAGAGGCCTCTTAGCCAATCCCTACAGCACATTATGCAGCTCCCAAACATTTAACATTGGTTTTGGGCAGAATCATTGTATTAGAACAGGGGTGGGGAAAGTGTGACCCATAGGGTGCATACAACCCCATGGGATTCCCCCCCAGGTAGTGGTGTCTGGTGTCTTCCATGTCAGCTGTGTGATAGATCTGTTCTATGTTTTAGCCTGAACCTTTGTCCAGAGCCATGAAGCTGTTTTGGAGAGAAGATTGTGCAACGTGGACAACTCCTTCAAAGTTTACACTAAAATCTAGAACAGATTCTCTGCCCCAGTGACAGGGAAGCCACTAGCTAATAGCTATCACTGACCCCAAGGGTCCTCCAAACCTTTTTCATTCCACATGCTGGAAAAAAAGTCAATGAAAAATTGGGCAATACAATGAACAGAAACCTGTGGCAAATGTGGTTTGGGGTCCTTTTTACACTTTGCAATTATCCCTTTTGGAGACATGAAGGAAATCAAGGGAGGATAGTCCAATGTCCAGGAAAAAGTAAACAATGGTCCCAGACCCTCAGAAGTAGCATATTCACATGGCTAAAACCAATAAATGATTTTAAAATTTATTTTACACTTTATTTTATTTTTATAATTTGTAAAATATATTTTATATTTTATAAATAATTTATATTTATATTATTTTATAATGGTGTTGGAATCATACAGCCCTGTAGATGTTGTAGAACTGAAAGTCTCAGCCCTAGCTATCATAGCTAATAGTGAGGAATGATAGGAGCCACAGTTCAGCAGCATCTGGAGGACAACACAATTCACATTCCTGTTGCACAAAATTGGAATGGCGAAGGTGTTTTCTGAATTGATAATGATATAATCTACAAAACATGCAATTTTTACAGATAGGTGGGTTGAGTTTATGAGATAGCAAACACTTCACAGATTTAATCTCTTCTGAGCTATTTTGATGTGTTATGTAAACAAGTGATGTGACTCAAGATCTGTGATAAGAGCTTTGGAAAAGCTCTTTTTAGATCTTCAGTGAAATGTTTGTTGTTAACTTCCCTCGAGTTGATCTCGACTCATGGTGACACTATTGATGAGTCATCTCTAAGATCCTCTGTCTTCCACTGCTCTGCTTGATTCCTGCAACCCCATACAAGTGACCTCTTTAATAGAGTCCATCCATCTGGCATGTGGCCTTCCTCTCTTCCTATTACTTCCTTCCACCTTTCCCAGCATTATTTTCTTTTCCAATGAGTCCTTCCTTCTCATGATGTGTCCGATGTACGACAGCCTCAGTTTGGTCATCCTGGTTTTCAGGGAGGCTTGATCTGCTCTAGGACCTATTTCTTTGTCCTTTTGACTATCCATGAGGTCCTCGGCACTCTTCGCCAACATCACATCTCAAATGAATTAATTGTTTTCCTATCATCTTTCTTAACTGTCCAACTCTCACATTCACATAAGGTAATAGGGAATACAATGGCTTGTATAATTCTAACTTTTGTGCTCATTTGTATATCTTTGCATTTTAGAATCTGTTTTAGTTCTTTCATAGCCACCCTCCCCATTCTTAATCTTCTTCTGATTTCCTGACTGCAATCCCCATTTCTATCAATGTTCGATCCCAGGTATGGGAATTCTTTTACAATTTCTATTTCTTCATTGTCTAGGTTGAACCTGTGAAGGTCCTCGGTGGTCATTATTTTTGTTTTCTTTGGCGCGTTACAGACTGCCGAGAAGTGGCAGTCTGCTGCCACCGCCGGTTGCTGCGTCTGGGAACCGCAGCAGCCAAACGGTGCGGTTCCCGGATGCAGCAAAGAAGGAGCACGAAAATCATTCTTGATCCCCGGAAGAGACTCCGTGAGGCGCTAGTCGCGCACTCACAGAGTCACTTCTGGGGCGCGACGTGTGGATGCAGAGCGTCCGTTATGTCAAGATGGCGGCGGCCGTGTGGAACAGCCGCCGCCATCTTGTACAGACTCGGTCCGTAATAGGGGTAAGTGCGTGCGTAAGCCATGCACTTACCCTAAAGCTAGTACGTCCCCAGGACATACTAGCTGCCCGTGTATAACGGGCCTTTATGTTCAACATTAAACCTGGCTTTGCACTTTCTTCTTTGATTTTCCTTAGTAGGTGTTCCAGGTCTGTCTTCTGTTTTCTGCTAGTACTTTGGTGTCATCTGCATATCTTAGATTGTTGATATTTCTTCCTCCTATTTTCACTGCTCCTTCTTCTGTGTCCATGCTTGTTTTTCTTATAATATGTTCTGCATACAAGTTGAACAGATAGGGTGAAAGGATACAGCCTTGTCTGACTCCTTTGCCAATTGGGAACCATTCTTTCTCCTTGTCCTGAGTACAGATTCTTCATCAGGACTATCAGATGTGTTGGTACTCTCATGTATTTAAGGGCATTGCATAGCCTTTCATGATCTATGCAGTAAAAAGGCTTTGCTATAGTCTATAAAGTACATGCAGATTTTCTTCTGGAATTTCCTGGTGCGCTCCATTAGCTGTTGTATGTTTTCAATGTGGTCCCTAGTGCCTCCTATGTTTGTATGGAAGGGTTAATTGTTAGGAACATGCCTCCTCTGTTATCTCTTCCCTTACCTGTACACATTGATTTCATTGACTGGAAGATCTGAACAGAGCCAAACTAACATTCATACAAGTTGCCTTACAAGGACTCTCTCAGAGTGATCAGGAAGTCTATTAAAGTCAAACGTGCAGAGTATAAACCTGCACTTACATAGGCTTTGTTCAGACTTTCAGATAAATACACAAAAGTTGGGCAGGGAGAGGGGCAGCAAGCACTGTTCTGTTTCCTCGTTCTGCATGTCCACAGAACATGTTAAAAGAAGGTATATTCTGGATATCTGATACTGTCTGCACTTGACACACAGTAAGCATATTACTGCAGGCATGGTGCTTACATGTAGTAAATACTTAACACAGGCATCTTTCCCATTGGTCATTCAATCAAAACAGTAAATGGAAATGAACAAATATAACACAGCCCAAATCTATTTTTAGACATATGCTTCAACAAATGGCCGCAGCCTGGATCAAGCTAAGCAAGGGAAATCCGTTCACACCCAACTTCCTGATTTGTCACTCTGTGACTATGGTTGATGTGACTCTGTCCAGCTAGAAACACATGATAAATCAAATGTAGTCAGTTTCTTCTTTTTCTGAGCCAAATGAGGGGGCATCTTTTACCACAACTTTCACTCAATGGATACAAAAGACTAGTGATCTGAAGGAGAAACTCAAGTGCAAAAACTTGAAAAGTTATTTTTTGTATTACAATCCAAGAATCACTAGCCAGGGTGACCAATGGCCATGCTGGCTCACAGGTTCTGAGAACTATGTAGTGGTAATTGGTGGCTTGCGTATCATTGAGACAGTGAAGTCATTCCAGGTTTTGGCTACCTTTAAAGAACTAAGATACTGAATCCATTTGGGGGATATGATTCAACACCTTGGAGATATGCTTTAAAGCATAGATTTTAGCGTGGAGTGGGTGCACTTTCCCATTGACATGAGAATCACCAGTTAGCACTAGAATTATAGTCCCCAAATAGTAATTTTTCCAAGCTCCAAGCCAAATCAGCATCAGCACCCACAAATTTGTCTCTGCGACTTCCATAGCCTGGGGCCATATTTCCATGACCCCACATATAGAGATTCTTTTAAAAATTGTTTTAATCTAAGGACATTTGCTATCAGCAAACTAATAATTTATTATTAGTCCCTCTTCACTTTATAAGGAAAATATTTACTCATAATACTATACCAGAAGTATATCAGTGTGTACTTTCACACATAATAGTTGCCTCAGGGATGTACCTATTTGCAGGGCCCAAATGAAGGCATTCCTCCTTACCCCCATAAAATACTCCTGTAACCCCTAATTTGTAGCATTGCAGAGAGAGAGAGAGAGAGAGAGAGAAGAGACTGAAAATAATTTATACTTAGATTTGCTGTGTTTGTAGTCCCTTTGCTATCTTTACCTCCCTTTTCCTTTGGATGCTTAAACTGTTTTTCTAAGTGCTTAACATAATTTTAATTTACTGTAATACAGTACTAGAAAATTGGGTAAATTGTAGCTGTTCTTAGTGCTGATTCAAAAAAAAAGAACTTCTGAAAAATAGATGGCACACAATGTTGATAGGAAGTTATAAACTATGGATGGGCAGCTGATTGAGAGACCAGCTTTCTGCCACTGGGGTCCTCCAGGGACCATTTGCACTGCCAAAAGGGAGGGGGGAAATCCCAAACAAAATCCATTTCACATTGCTGGTGACTCCCAAGATAAGCAGTCCATCTTCTCTGTGTTTTGGCTCCTTTATATCCTGCCTTTCCCCCAAAGCTAGAACTCAAGGCAGCTCACAGATTAAAAGATTAGAATTAAAATGTTCAAAAAATCAACATTAAAACCAAATAAAACTATTGACCATATTAAAAGCTTACACACTATAAAAATATTTTAAGTTGAACAATGCAGTTTCAAACAATACAGCACTTACAGTCCTTTCAATTTTAATAGTTTGAATAAAAAAGTATTTGCCTGCCAATGGTAGGATAGCAAAGAAGAAGCCATTCTAGCCTCCCTAAAGAGGGAGTTCCAAAGTCTAAGTGAAGTCACTGAGAATGCCCTCTTTTGTGCTCCCATCAACTGTACATATGAAAGTGGTTGAGACTGAGAGAAAGGCCATTCCTGTGGATCTCAGTGTGCAACAGGCTCATATGAGGAGATACGGCATGTTGGATAGACTGATCCTAAGCACTATAGGTGCATAACCTACCAAGACAAGGACAGTCCAGTGAGTCTGGAATGATGAAGGGATATAAAAACTGCCTTTGGGGGCCATGCAGTCCAAGGCCATATTTTACTAGCTCCTCTCTTAAACCATGAGTTTCTGCTGTTCTGACATTCACAAGGGATAAGCTATTTCACAGATATAAAATATTCTATATTTTTATATTCATCTGTGACCTTTGTGTGCCACCCCAGAACATAAAATTCTTCAAACGGCTTAAAATAAGCAAATATTAAAACAATTTAAATACAATATGGAACATTATGATATTTATTTATTTATTTTGAAAAATGACCAAAATATGAAAACCAAAAATATCAACAACCTCAAACCGTGACAGTAGCCTACAATGAAATGACAACAACTTAACCATCTCTCTCCATGGATTGAGGCAGGGAACAGCAACAGATTAAAATGCAACACATAACATCAGTTAAAACACATAAACCAATTGAAACACATAACAACATTTAAACAAACATATAAGAGCATAGAAGATTGTTACATACTAAAACAATCAATCCATCACTTAAAATTCATAATTTAAAAATAAATTGGATAATTCTGCCAGAAGAGACTAGTCTTCAATGCTGTTTTAAATTCAGGCAGTGTATTCAGCTTTCAAATATCTTCTGGCAGGTCATTCCACAGTCTATGGGCAAGTACAAAAATCCTCTAGGTGACAGTTGTCAACCTAGTCCTGGATGATTGGATGTTTAGATGAATATAACAGTCCCCATTACAGAAATGATGACAGATGGGGCCCTCTACCGAAAAAGGCCTTCTCTCTGTTCCTTTACTTCATTTGGAGAAGGCACATAAGCAGGACTTCAGCAGAAGATTTTAATGTTTGGGTGTTTAACTATAGGAGAATACTGTCCCAGTTTTGTAGGGCTTTGCTATATCATAATTGAGTAAATAATAGAAATTAAAGCAGCAAGATTTTTAAAGGTCTGGGAAAACAAAAACACATGTAAAAGGGATATAGAAGTCCTAGTAAACCACAAGTTGAACATGAGTCAACAGTGTGATGCAGCAGTTAAAAAGCCCAGTACAATTCTAGGCTTCGTCAATAGAAGTATAATATCTAGAGCAAGTGAAGTAATAGTGTCACTCTATTGTGCTTTGGTCAGACCTCCTGGAATACTGTGTCCAGTTCTGGGCACCACAGTTCAAAAAGGATGTTGAGAAGCTTGAGCGAATCCAGAGGAGGGCAACTAAAATGGTGAAGGGTCTCAAAAACATGTCTTATGAGAAGAAACTTAGTGGAGCTGGGTATGTTTAGCCTGAAAAAGAGATGGTTAAGAGATTATATGACAGCCCTGTTTAAGTATTTGAAGGGGTGTCACATTGAGGATGGAGCTAGCTTGTTTTCTGCTGCTCCAGAGAACAGGACAAGGAACAAGGGATGCAAGCGACAGGAAAAGAGATTCCTCCTCATCATTAGGAGGACCTTCCTGAGGGTAAGAGCTGTTCAACAGTAGAACATGCTCCCTTAAAGTATGGTAGAATCTCCTTCTTTGGAGGTCTTTAAACAGAGGCTGGGTGGTCATCTGCTGGGAGTGCTTTAAGTGTGATTTTCTGCATGGCAGGGGGTTGGGCTGGATGGCCCTTGTGGTCACTTTCAGCTCTATGAGTTTATGATTCTAAGAAGGCTTAACTAGCAGTAGAACAAACACATTGTGAACAGTAGGCAAATTTTCATACAGACAAGATTCTTTTTAAAAATCAAAACTCCACAGTAACAATTCATTCAATAAAATATAAAGATTAAAAATGAGTTTGGTTTTCAGGTATTTTGGTTTGAGACATTGTATGAAGTCTTGTTATTCAAAGCACAACTCTCCAGGTGTTGTTGGATTGCAACTCCTATTAGCCCTGGGTAGCATAGACAAAGTTGAGGTATGCTGGAAGCTTCAGTCCAACAACAACTAGAGGGCTACTCTTTGCCCCCCCCCCATTAGTTATTTGGTTGGAGGAAAATTGCAAATAGATTACTGTAATAATAAGAGAGCTACAACATATTGGAAAGGAATCAGTTCCTCTGATTGTTCTTCAGTTTAATTCATTCCCTGTTTGTCATGTGAAAAATACACCTCAGCTTTTCCAAGCTCTGCATCACTTGTTTTCTCTTGAAAGGAAGAAAGGGCAAAACCTGAAGAGGACTCCTTTTATCTCCACTGAAACTATGATTTACAGGAACATACAGTACTTTCTTTGAATTGCAATGGGCTTGTACCAACTCACACGGAAACCATGTGGATGCAAATTGGAGGTGGCGGCAGAGGCAGCAGTGATTCTGAGGAGCAAAGAAATGTAATATGTCCAGGAACTTCCCCTTCCCCTGACTTTTCTTTTCTGAAGGATGAATTTTCCAGAGTAGAGCCAGCCTGCACAGCCTCAGCTTCTTGCACGGAGCTGTCACCATGATCAAATTACTTTCTGTGAAGTGTGTGACATCTGGAGACATGCCAGAGCTTCAAAGTGACTTAGGCACTCGGTGAACCATACAATCCATGGTTCATGAAGATTGCCAATACTGACTCGTCTCCAGGCTATGCTCAAACTAAGAAGGAAGGGCTGATTGAAGCACAGAGCATTGTTACAGTGGGCTCAGTTGTCAATCGGTAGCCCAATCCCCTGAGCAGGTTCTCTGAATTACAGAATTTTGCTGTGATTCATTTTTCCATGTGCATGATTCTACTTCAGGATTTTACCTTTTGCTTTCTCAAGGAAGCATTTCACTGAGCATACAATCTACATGCCCTATTTTAAGACCGAGATGTATAAAATTATGCTTGGTGTGGGGGAAGTGGTAAAAGAAAGTATGTCATACTGCATGCCTCACTATCATCCTCTCACATTCTACTGAAATCAAGAATGCCAGTATCAAGGAGTTCAAAGACACAGCCATGTTAGTCTAGATCAGTATGCAAGGGATCTTGTAGCACCTTTGAGACTAAGGCCAGGAAAACCTCACTTACAACCAGGGCTTGTAGATCCATGGGGAGGATGAGCTGTCCATACAACTGACACCCAATATCAGCAGCACTGTTGTACACACCCCAAACAATAGCTTTGCTATTGAGCATCAGTGTGCTGTACTGATGGTATTGTTCTGCTAATGTGCACTTGTACAATCAATTTACACATCTGCAAAAAGAATGGCACTGGAGCCACATGAACTTGAATGTGAAAGTGAAAGTGCTGTGGCAGGGAGTTGAACATTCCAGGCACAAAGAGTTTAGTGGCTTGCTCACCTGCCAACACTCCTCCCCTGCATCCAGAGAATCACCTTTGAGTGAAGATTGGATATATTTTTCACCTGTTTTGGCCCTGGGCATTATCTAAGCAGGGCAGGATGAGAATGGGGTAGGAACATTTCACCCATCCAGACACCACCTTACTGAGAGAAAGAAGCAGCTAGCATAAGCTTTGAAAGGCTTAAGTCTATGAAAGCTTATGCTACTAACTTCTTACTCTCAGTCTTAAAGATGCTATAACATCCTTTTGTATAATGTTGAAAAAATGTAGGCTCTAGGTATTTTCAGATGAGAATGACTGCTGCTGTTCCATGAGCAAAACAGATGACAGAAATATATAGATTATGTAGTTGAAGAGTGGGGGGGAGCTGTTTGTGTTATTTGTGTTGGTCACAGATTTGGGGCTCAGCGAAGGAGGAGTTAGTGACTGAGAGCAGTAGTGAAGTTAGTGGGATATGGGTTTGCCAGATTATTACACTCCAACATTTCATAGATGAAAACTGGGACATGTGTAGCCAAGCAACATCATAGTGTGGTCAAGATGTCAAAAGTTATTAAGAAGAAAGAAAATGCAAGCTAGGAGAGGCTGCAGCAGTTTGTTTTTCCCCAGGTCTACTGGGAGGGGCAAGATTCTGCCCCTTCTCTCCTTTCCCTCCTGCTGATTTAACTGAGTACAAACTACTCTTGTACTTTTAACTCAGTTTGCAGCACTTGAAGTAAGTAAGGGGAGAAAGTGAGTGGAGGAAAAATTGGGACATTTAAAAAGCTGTTGGAAAAGTGGCATGTCTGAGGATTAATCTGAATTGTCCCTGTCAAATCAGGATAGTTGGAGGGTATGCAGATGTGAATGGTTGAAACTGGGGTTGGATGTCAATGTTTCAAAAACACATAGGAATAACAGTATTATGGCCATTCCTGAATTCTATTTTCAAATGTTGTAGACATACCGTCCTTTACACCAATTGGATGAGGGATGTACCATAGAATGATATAATAATTAGTTTCTCCACAAGCCATGATGTCTCATCCTCATGAGGGTTTTTTTTTTAATAAAAAAAAAAACCTGTGACATATCTAAGAACGGCAAGGGTTCTTTCTGACTGAAGATTCCCTAAGAGGTGTTTAATTAGGAGCTCTTGATCAGTTGAAAGCTCTAATAGAGGAAAGGCATCGACTGGATTATATGAGAACTGGCAAGCTTCTGTTAGCATAGAGTACTGGGGCTCAGAGGGGTGTTTTCCTACAGATTATTCAAATATGACATCTGGGAATTGCCAAAATACTAACATTACATTTGTCCCAGACTCCTTCAACTTAAATTAGTAAATCTGAAGTCAGCTTAGCTAAAATGGCAAATAGGACTTGACAGCAAACCTTGCTGCAGGGCTAGAACAATGTTCAGTGGGAGGTCATAAAGAGGAATTAAAAGTTTAGAGGAAGGAATTCATTTCTTGAGAAAGGGAATTGTAGAAATGGCATGTCGTTCCAAATGTATGCTAGCAAGAGGAACACTGTTACAATAAGCTGAACAAACAGACCTAGTACCGTCTTTGGACTCAATCAGGCAAAGGCTAGGAGCCTGACATTGGTGGCCCCTCTGGCCCACTGCTACTTGAAACTCTGCTCAGGTTCCCCTGACTCCTGTCATTATTTTCCCAAAATGCAATGCACCAAAAGATCTGAAAGTTTTGATGATAAAAAGAAAAATAGTTGTTGACACAAAGAAGCAAGATGGCCAAGTGTTTTGCAGTAGTAATTTTAACAACAACAGCAACAACAAGAAAACATAACATCCAGTACCAGATGTCAGCTGAACTACATTTTGGAGAAATAACCTGTGCTACAAATTTGGCTGCCAAGGGGTCTAATCTCTTTTTTTTGATAAAATTACCAGCTTGGTAGATGAAGGGAATGCTGTGGATATAGTATATCTTGATTTCAGTAAGGTCTTTGACAGGGTTCCTCATGACATTCTTGCAAACAAGCTGGTAAAATGTGGGCTAGACAAAGTAACTGTTACATGGATTTGTAATTGGTTGACTGGCTGAACCCAAAGGGTGCTCAACAATGGTTCCTTTTCATCCTGGAGAGAAGTGACCAGTGGGGTCCCACAGGGCTCTGTCCTGGGCCCAGTGCTATTCAACGTCTTTATCAATGACTTGGATGACAGAATAGGGGACATACCTATCAAATTTGCAGATGACACCAACCTAGGAGGAGTAGCTAATACCCCAGAGGACAGTATCAAAATTCAATATGACCTTAATAGATTAGAAAGCTGGGCCAAAGCTAACAAAATGAATTTCAACATGGAGAAATGTAAGTACTGCACTTAGGGCAGAAAAATGAAATGCACAGATATAGGATGGGGGACACCTGAATGAGACTACATGTGAAAGGGATCTGGGAGTCCAAGTAGACCACAAATTGAACATGAGTCAACAGTGTGATGTGGCAGCTAACAAGGCCAATGTGATTTTAGGCTGCATCAATAAAAGTATAGTGTCTAGATCAAGGGAAGTAATAGTGCCACTGTATTCTGCTCTGGTCAGGCCCCACCTAGAATATTGTGTCCAGTTCTGGGCACCACAATTCAAAAAGGATGTTGAGAAACTGGAGCGAGTCCAAAGGAGGGCAACTAAAATGGTGAAGGGTCTGGAAACCATGCCCTATGAGAAGCGCCTGACGGAGCTGGGGATGTTTAACCTGGAGAAGAGAAGGTTAAGAAGTAATATGGTAGCCCTGTTTAAATACTTGAAGGGATGTCATATTGAGGAGGGAACTAGCTTGTTTTCTGCCGTTGCAGAGACTAGGGCCCTTATCAGATGAGTCTTGAACTGGGGGACTTCAGCACTGGGCGGTTCGAATTAACGTTATTTCGCTCAATACGATCATACCATCATTCGAATGGCCCAATCCGAACGCATTCACGTGCGTTCGGAT
>NC_056522.1:74701457-74715558 GCF_019175285.1 Sceloporus undulatus | reverse complement strand
CGCCCAATCCTCATGTTGAGCGCCGGTGTGACTATACATTCTGCACTGAATACACTTCGCGCGAATGCGTATTGGCCAATTTGAATCCTGCCAATTCGTAGGGGCTCCCAGGTATGATCGTATTGAGCGAAATAACGTTAATTCGAACCGCCCAGTGCTGAAGTCCCCCAGTTCAAGACTCATCTGATAAGGGCCTACGACCCAGAGCAATGGTGGTTAATCTCAACTAGAGTACACCTGTTCAATCAACACATAAATTAATCCAATTGATTTAGTGCCTCTGCTGTAGTCAGGGCTAAGGCCATGTGAAATGCTTCTCCTTCTGGAACTTTACTTATGCAACCATGGACTGAATTGCACACATTGCCTAATGGACAAAAAAGCACAACTGTACATGTAAGCAATCTTACATATGTTCATAACACCAGAAGGATTCTGTCTTCATAGTATTAGAAGGTTGTCAAAGCAGCACATTTTGGGGGAATGCTGGAGAGGGCCTGCTCTGTGGCTGCTCCCAGACTCTGGAATCCTTTCTCAGGGAAGCTAGGATAGCTCTTTCTTTGCTATCTTTCAGAAGTAGGTGAAAACAGTTTTATTCCAGCAGGCTTTGGGAATATGATTGTTACTAAAGAAAAGAGGTTTTTTTAAAAATGTGGTTCACTACTTTTATTTGTTTTAAATTAATGCTTCAAATAATTAATACTATTTTAATCACAATCTTCTGTATGTTTTTTAGCATGCTAACAATGCAACATCCTCTCAGTGTAACAAAAAGATCCACATATGGACCTTACACTACTCTAACCCATATATCACCACCACACTGAATTACTTTAAAGCCCCAAGGCTGCCTCAAACTGGTATTCTCTGATTCAACATGAGTAGACAGGATTGGAGAAGGATGGAATATTCCCATCAATAGTTGGACATGCAGATGTCCCAAACTGAATTCTGGTCCATAAGTGTTATTATTTGTAACTCTCACTATTTTGTAAATCAGCGTGATTCTCAGTGTGTGGGAAAGATGGAGTGTAAATAAAGGCTTGGATAGATGGATGCTAACCATTTGTATAGAAAGTTTAGTTATTAATCAATACTTTTCTATACATCTAGGCCAGCCAATAAGTTAAGTTGGAAAATATACAAGTGAATTAAAAATATGAACCTAATAAATGTGAAATAAACCAGTAGCAAGTACTTTTTTAAAAGTGCAGTACATAGTAAAATTGTAGTAAAATCAATGTTAAATCAGTAGCAAAAGTAAAACAATACAATTGAAAATAAAATAGTGCTGGATCTAAAGCAAAGTGGGGGAGCACTTTTGGTCCTGAGATTTTCAATGCCCTTTGGAATCAAGCTGGCATGCTGGATGGTGTAAAGGTAGGGGTACAGTATCTAAAGCTCCACCCTTAGGCCCCTGATTCTATCAACCCTTTTCAAATGAACACCTATTCCATGTAAAGGAGTTTCCCTTTACATTCCTCTTTCTGCCTCAGTTAGGATGATACATGGCATGTTGAAAAGCTCACCTAGCACTTGGAGAAAATCCTTTTCTCTATGTAAAACCAAAAGGTTACATCCCCTCAGTCCTGTCTCATAACACTGGTAATCCCACAAGACAACCTAACATTATTTCTGTATCTGTAGTAGGCCTCGTGCCTGAATGAATTGGGTGATGAAAAAATCCAAAAGAATCTGGACTTGGTCAGCAAACAATTGCTCATGGGCCTTGCCCAGGAAGGTTCAAAGTAAAACACTTAGTAAATCATCTGAAAGGAACATAATTTGCCCTCTGCTGTTCTAGCTAGCAACTAGAAAAAGATTTATTTTTCTATAGCATATGAGGCAAATTTCTATTATAATCCATGTGGGAAAAATACAAAGATAAAATAACTCTAACCATTCTTCATAATATTGATGCTCTGAAAAAATAGCCAGACATAATAATTTTTCCTAGGGCTTCCAGGTTGCAACCAAAAGAATGAACATTTGCTTTTAAGTGGAACAGCTTCCACCCAGTTTTCCTGGATCCCAAACCTGACTACCGTAGTGAAGAATGCAGGTGTAACAGCCAGCACTTCAAGTAGGAAGCAAGCAAAAGAGCTGGAAGTGGAGAAACAGGCTTGAGAAGCCATCTATGTCTTCAAATCCACAGGAGATCTGAAAACAGAAATGAATTCTGTAGGTTGTAATCTGATAACTTTACTGTTTCCTTTGGTGGGAATTGGTGGTTGCCATCTGTTTTCATGAAGTAGAAATTGGTGACTTCTGTGGACCTTTTCACACAACACATATATAGAGCTATAATTCCACCATAGCTACCATAGTTCTGTTTTATGGAATACAACAGGTTGAAGTTTAGGGAGGGATATTTAATACTCTCAACCAGAGAGCTCTAATGCCTCACCAAACCACAAATCCCAGGAATAGGACAGAACCATGGCAGTTAAGATGGAAACCAGTGCTGTAATTGTGTAGTGTGAATGTATCAATCTGAGTAGGAAACCGCTCTAGATTAAGATTAAAAAAGATGTCCAAAGTGCTGAACCCTGTCTTCAAAATATATTCAGCACTGAGAACAACTCCATTAAAGTCCATTTAAATCCAGAGGAGATTCACCACCCCACTGATATGGAAGCCACCAGCAGCCACTGCTTCTTTTGGAGTGCTATTAGTGCTAATGCTGCTGCTCCACCATTAGTCAGCATGGTTCTTAACATAACAGAATAAAAGTCCCCATCCTGAAAAGATTTCAATCTAAAATTTGGTGTATGAGAGCTTCCGAGGAAGTAGAAGCACAGGTGAAGAGGGACATTTCAACCTACGGCATGAGTTTGTGCTGTGTTAGAATGAGGCTTGGTTTATGTCAAAGACTGCAAAAATGGAAGGAAGGAAGAGTTTAAGGAAGAGATTTGAATAAAGTGAGAAGATGGCTTCTCACTCATATTCTGGAAGGCATTTCCAAACATACAGGCAATATTAACTTTATTGTCATCTATCCTTATCCAGCTGTGCTACATGCCTAAAAACAAGACCATAAGAAGAGATATGTTGAATTGGACCAACCTCCTATCTTAAACAACATCTGTTGACACAGAGGCCAAGCAGTTGCCTTTGAGAAGCCCATATGTAAATTATGAATGCAACACCAATTAGAGCTAATGTGAGTATTAAAAGGGCAGAAATCAAAGATCAATGTTACAAGCTATAACCTTATGCTGATGATCTCAGAGAAAGTGCAGACATGTTAAAGAAGATGTTCAAAGAGCATGGAAAGTTGCAGGATTTAGAATTAACCATGACAAAACAGGGATGATAAATCAAAACGTGTTAGAAGAAGAGTCAATCCTCTCAGGGAGGTCCAGATTTAAAATAGATAAAGGGGTAGAGATTATGAAAAAGAAACTGACTTTTTAAATAACAACTATACAGAACAATGGAAAGAAATACAGCATTGTTTTTTTAAAATGGAAAAATCTTAAACTTTTGTTATTAGGCAACATTTTAGTTATCCAAATGAATGTTTTACAAAAAAAAATTACTTTTATTTTAAACGATTCCAATTCCAATCAACAATGTATTATTTAAACAATACAGCAAAGATATTCCTAGCTGCTTTGAGTCCCTATGCCAGGAGAAAAGTGGGAAATAAATAAATAAAATTTTGAACTTTGTATGGGCTGGAACACACCAACACAGGATGTCACACTGACCACTGGAGGTTGGAATGCAAAGGTTGGAAGTAAAGAAGAATAAAAAAATAGTAGGTAGATTTGGACTACACAAAAGGAATGATGCAGGCGAAAGTCTGATAGATTTTTGTGAAGCCAACAACCTATTCATTGCAAACACATTTTTCATACACATGGACATCACCAGATGGCTAACACAAAAACCAAATAGATTACATGGCCAAGAGTAGACCAGATGCTGATTGTGGCACATATTATGAACTACCCATTCAAAAGTAAAAGTAAAACTCAAGAAGAGAACAAAACCAGTCATCATACCAAATTATGATTTAAACATTTCCACAGAATTCATTGATAATATAAAGGACAGGTTTGCCGTAATAAGAATAATAGATCATGAACCGGAACAGCTTTGGTCTGAAGCCAGGGACATAATAAAAGAAGACTGCATAAGGACACTTCCAACAGACAAAAGGAAAGTGAAGAAACCATGGATGACAGATAAAACACTACAAGCAATAAAGGAAAGAAGAGAAACAAAACAAAAAGGAGATAGGAATAAACTAAGAACCATGAATGCAACAGTACAACAGCTAGTGCGCAAAGATAAGGAAAATTACTACAACGACAAATGTATAAATAGAAGGCAACAATAAAAAGGGAAGAATGAGAGACCTATTCCACAAGATTTGAGAAAGCAAGTGAAAGTTCAAGCCAAGGACTGGGATGCTCTACATCAATCAAAATAACATAATTCAAGACCAGGAAGGAATAAAAAGATGATAGAGGCAATACACAGAAGAGTTACATAAAAGACAACATGAAGGACACATGGAACGAAGAGCCATATGAATATGAACCCCAAATTATAAAAACTGAGGTGGAAGCTGCAATAATGGAAATGGCACATGTGCTGTACTGGTTATGCAAGTCAAATGCTCATTATATTGCTTTATAGTGTACTCTGTTGTTCTGTTATTTTAACAATAAAATACTCTGAGAACTTTTGTTTAGCAGTGATATAGAAATGTAACATACAAAATAAGAAATAATAAACAGAAATTTCTTTAGTCAGCACCATGGCACAAGAAATGACTAGCAGAGGGAAGAGTGTTCTGTGCACTGGCAGCTGATGGTTTCCATGTCAAAGGGGTGGTGAATCCACTCCAGGATTTAATCTGAACCTTAAAGGAGATATCAAAACTGATGTATTTTATTCCCCAAAGCAGTTCAGCACCATGGAAAGCTCATTTGAAGTCTAGAATAAAAAGATCCCTACAGATATTTCCTTAGGTGACATATTATCCCAAACACCCGTTTGTTGTATATAGATACCTCAAGGAGCAATAAGAAGTTACTGCTTCAAAATACATTAGTCTTGTTAATACAGGGTCCACTTTATATGGCACCTTTTATGTTTAATAGAAACATGACATGTAATTTTATGGCGTAATTATGCTAAAAAAAATTGGCCTGTACTATAACAAAGGCCTGGTATAGATGGGCCTCTAAAATGCCCTCGTCATGTGCAAGGGTTGCCTGGTGGGCAGAGCGCCCACACGCCCTGCAACTCTCGCACGTGATGAGGGCGTAACAATGGTGGCACCCTGTTTACATGGGCACCGCCATTGTTGTGTAAGTGTCACACAGCATCCTTACATAACAAATTTGACGGCTGAGCCTTCCCTCCAGTGGAAAAATAGGCGCCATCAGGCCGCCCTTTTTGGGCAGTCTGTACTGCACCTCAGATACTATAATAGATGACATTTTTATTTTTTTAAAAAAAATCTTCCTAACTAGAATGAGAGTACAGTGGACCCTTGTTATACGCTGGGGTTTGGTTTCAAGATCCCCTGTGTGTAACAAAATCCATGTATGCTCAAGTACCATTAAATATAATGACATAGCAAAATTGTGTCCCTTATAAAAAACGGAAAATCAAGTTTTGATATTTGAAATTTATACCTTTTTTGAACATTTTCAAACCGTGTATGCTTGAATCAGTGTATAAAAAATCCGTGTATAAGAAGGGCCAACTGTAATTTATAGTATTTAGAAGTCAGGCCAGTTATAGACAATGACTGTTTTGTTTTGTTTTTGTGTACTGCAGTGGCATCCACTTTTTGACCTACTCCTACCATCTTTTTTTTTTTACCTTTCATTTTTGACCTACTGTTTGACATAGCATTACAGTGGGGAGAATTCCAGATGAAATCTCAGACAAAGCAGGCAAACATGATGACTTGCATTCCACTGTCAAAAAGGTGATGCCATAAAGTATCACCTGTTTTAAAGCATGAAGGATTACTACTGGGAAATGTATGACCTTCAGCCTTCTCTTTTTCTTGGATAATTTATCTTACTTGGTCTGGACTGTGAAATAATTGAGATGGTAATTATCATGGGGTGGGGTGGGAGATGTTTCTATCCTTGTCTTGGTGAAGGAAATGTTTTTTGTAGGATACACAGAAAATGAGAGAAGGTTTGGTTAAAGGATTTCTTCTGGACAGGGAAAGATAAATATGAACTTAGTAGTAAGACAGTCTGTATACCTAAAGATACCAGATCCTGTCTAATCTTGGAAATTAAGCAGAGTCATACCTGGTTTTGTACTTGGATAGAAGACTGCCAGTAAATACCAGGTGCTGCAGACTATATTTCAGAGGAAGGAACTGGCAAAACCACCTCTGAATATTGATTGCCCAAGAAACCCCTATGAAATTCATGGGGTCATCATAAGTCAGCAGGTGACATTAAGGCACATGCATACATACATGCAGTATTTTAGGATTGGTTAAATAGTACTCTCTCCTGGATGAATTTTTGATATGTGAATATTTTAGATGTATTTTTAAGTTCCCCTCCCCCCGGCTTTATACTGAGAGAAAGCATTGTTAGATGAGAGGTAAAGGAGTCAAACCAGATGCATGTGGAGCTAGGCTTATCTTTGACTGACTTCATACCTCATATTTTTGGAATGATGACAGGCTTCTCATTCATTCCTTTACATCTGATGCTCAGCAAGAGTAATGTTGCATATATAGCCTAAACAGCACCACCCATGTACAAGATGGAAGACATCAGCAATGGGGAAGGGATCCTGACATTTGCAGTAGTATGAAAAGCTTTTGGGGAGAGGAGAGGACATTGGGAGTAGAAAGAATGAACTCTCCCTTGCCTGATGTCATCCCACTAACCCACCCCCTCTCTCTTTCACACACACACACACACACACACACACACACACACACCAATAATTGGTATTTGCTTTTCTTTTTTTAAGGAAGTGCACATTAAATACAAAATAGGCATTTAACTCTCACTTCTAATTAAGACCCTTGTCTCCATTTGTGCTGCAGACTGAAAGCAATCCACAAGTCATGCCAGATTTATGTTCAAACTATTTAAACTACTGTTTAGGGCCTCAGATTTTGGGAGACTTTGTCACTGAAGAAACAAAGTAAAACCAATCCCACATTTACTGCTGTTCAGATTTCATATCATACACATTTTAAGGAATGCCATGGGGCCTCTTAAAATGGGAATAGTTTAGGGGCAGGGATAGGAAATATGCAGCCATTGGCTGTGCTGGCTAGGACAACTTAAGAGTTGCAGTTCAATGTAA
This sequence comes from Sceloporus undulatus, assembly GCF_019175285.1. Taxonomy (NCBI): domain Eukaryota; kingdom Metazoa; phylum Chordata; class Lepidosauria; order Squamata; family Phrynosomatidae; genus Sceloporus; species Sceloporus undulatus. The sequence goes on along the minus strand of NC_056522.1, from coordinate 74,708,241 downwards.
AGTTGTGCCATTCCCAGGTTTTATCTAAGCATGTCTTAATCAAACCCTGACTGCAAGAACCCTGTTTCAGAACCACAGCTCACATCCTGATTTTGTGATTGAGAGTGTCTTGAGCATAAGCAAAGCAGATATTGCAGCTGCTGTGCAAACCCACATTCTCTCGGCATCTCTGGGCTTTTTGGGAAGTCTTTTTGGAAGGTCTTCTAGGAAGGCCTAAGTCTGATAACTCTCAGTTTAGAGACCTAAGCCATGGTACAAATACATTCACAATGCATTCTGATAATTAGTGAACCAAGTTACTACACACACACACACACACACACGAGATACACAGTCACACAAACATACATTATCAGAACAAGCAAGAAACTGAACCCTTTTTGAACCAATGAAACATTATTTTTTAAAGAGATTAAATGCTAAGAATAGTTCCAGGCAGTCACTACAAGCTATTGTAGTAGCTGTAAACTGACACTGCACATTTTAGGTTAATTGGTCTGCTTCTCTGCCAAGTCTAATCTGTCTACAAACTAACAATAGGGAAACCAACGCAAAGGAATGTATAAGAATGTAGCTGTTGGCAAATCATAGCAATCAATGTTTGTACTTGTGACAACCAAAGCAATAGCAGTTCCATAGAAGGACAATATGTAACTGTAAATGAAAGGGGTTGCTGATTTAGTCGGCTGTAGCAGAAACAATAACAGGCCTTGTAGCATCTTAAAGACTGGCCTATTTGTTATGGCATAAGCTTCTGTGTACTGAAATCCGCTCAGGTAGACAGCTATAATGATAGGCTTTCATAGATTTCCCCTCACATTACATTTCTGTGTGTGTGTGTGAGAGAGAGAGCATGCACACATGTATTAGGAGGAAGAATCCCATCAAGATTCAAAGACACACTTTTGGATACTTTCAAGATTAATTTGAAACCTTTAATTAGTTTTAAAAGCTATAGGTTTTTGTGGGTCTTTTGGACTATGTGGCCATGTTCTAGAAGAATTTCTTCCTGATGTTTCTCCAGCATCTGTGGCTGGCATCTTCAGGGAATGTTTGCCTGAAAAAAGTTGGGTATATATATACTGTGTGAGCCTGGGAATGCAGGAGTCATTTGTATGTGTATTGTTCTGTTGCTGATGTTGCGCTCAGGCTGGGAGACTAATGCAAAAGGGGATTAGTGTCTGCTTTTAAAAAGCATTTATCATCCTCTGTTAATCACGCTAGTGTTATCACTGTTCTACTGTCTTCCCTAATATCAAAGTGGGACTGATTGGTCTAAGGATTCCTGGATCCTCCTTTTACACTATTTGAAGACTAGGACCTGACTTGCCTACCTCCTTGCCCATATTCATCTGTCGTCCATAATCTAGATTAAATTATTATCCTCCCACTGCACAACTGGATCCCTTTCTGTAATGCATTGTAGAACTTTGAGTTCAATTTGTGGAAGAAGGGTGGGAAGAGAAAACCATCCTTCCTCTGAGTATATTTCTCCATCCTTACCTTTCCACATGGTCTACCAGCAGGGAAAACAGCTGGGAAACATGGGCTGAAATCCTGTTGGTTTGTCCCAGCCAGAGTAGACCAACTGATTCAGTTGTTGAATTCAAAGATAAATTCAAAGACATAGTCATGTAAAATCAGTATGCAAAGGGATCTTGTAGCATCTTTGAGATTAACCAAAATTTAGAATCATGGAGTTGGAAGAGACCAAAAGGGCCATCCAGTCCAACCTTCTGCTATGCAGGAACTCATAATCAAAGAACCCCCAAAAGATGGCCATCCAGTCTCCAGTTCTGGGCCTCCCCCAGACCAATGAAGAGGCTTCTTTGAAATAGGAAGTGACTTCTCCTCATTTCCTGTTATTAAAAAGGCCTCTCCTGGATCTACAATGGCTCAGGGACCCTAAAACATGTCAGAAATGCTCACTACACCTCTTTAAGGGCATTTTATGGATAAACAATTTTATTTTAATTTTTTACTGAGAGTTCAGTGTGGTGTGTGGCACTCCAAGGTCTCCCAGGGGGCATGCACCTCCCTAACCTTCCTAAATTGCCCATTACAGCATATAAAATGCAGACATCACTGAAAAGGAAGGGGGGGAATGTGGCATAATTCTTGAATTTTTCTTGCCAAGTCTAACCTCTTTTAAGGTTAATGTTTCATAAACCTACAGCCATAATATGTGAATCCTTAAGCTTCCCAAGAGAATGTGGAAGAAGGAAAAAAATATTGTTCCTTATGGGTGAGAGAAATGACTTTGACCCATTTTATGTAAATATCACTCATCCAATGGAATGTTCATTGAAGGATGAAAAGCACTGTTAGCTCAGGGACTTAACAAGTGTTTGAGTAAGAACTAGAAGCAATCTCAACCATTGGGATTACTGCTTATTACCTTTTACCTTCTATTATTGGGCCAAAATGTATTGATCCAAAGACTAAATGCAACCCTTTGTTTGAAAAAAGAATTGAAATAATTGCTTACTGACTGACTGAATCCAGCACTGGGGTTTCAGTGTCTCTGAGCAGCCTTTGAAATAATGGCAAAATGGCAAACCTGGGAGGTGTCATCCAGTGTTTGGGTCTTGGGTGGCATTGGTGTGCTGCTAACACAGAGCCCTATTTAATCTTTTCAATTGATTGTAATGATGCTGTAGCATGTTTGGATCATTGCTGACCATAGTAATGAACTGTATGGGAGCTAAGAAGCTAAATCTCAGGTCAGACATGACAAAGTTACTGATTACCATAGACAAGCAATCTTGGGAATCCAACCTTAGTCGCTATGGCACTCCCTTTAAAGGATTGGGGGTACAACCACACTACAAAATTAGAGCAGTTTGATCTCACTTTAGCCTTTAGGATTCCATTCTGCAGAAACCTGGGATGTGTTGTTTCTGTGGAATTATCTGTTAAAGAACTACACAGCAGTATTGGGGTGTTCATTGCTTCTCAAATACCTTTGTTCAATTTTTGATGATGCTCCATCTGCATTGCTTCCTGGAGAAGGTGACTCCGGTCACAGGTGGCATTATTACTTAAGGGTTAGATTACAACAATGTGCTCAATGTGAGTTTGCTCTTGAACAGCAAAGGTGGGCAAAATTCAGCACCCAGGTTGTTTTTGAGGACACACATTTTAGACACACTATGCAAATATTATATTACACTGGCTTCTGATGCATTGTTGGGTCCAAATTCTTGTTTTTTCAATCCAGGCAATGTTGTACACTTGTCTGGTCCTTATTACTTCTGTCTTCTGTTTAATTAATTTAAACAGTAATCTTTTGGAGGAAGATCAGAATTGGGACAGTACCACATGAGAAAGGTGGGTTCACTCTTTCCTCGGCACTGAACTCCTGGTGAAATTATCAGCATAAAAATCTTTTTTATCTCAACCAGAAACCTGCCAATAGTGCTTAAGCAAATAGCAGCTCCAAGGGACAAGTCGGCAAGTGTGACTTACATTATGAATTTGACCCTCCTCCCTCCTCCTTGTGGATGCTATTTATATGAGAAAAAACATCAAACACAATAAATGTATGTGAGAGTTTTGCAAATCATTTTATCTGACCATGACTTAGGCATGATACAAACCACCCATTTGAGGCGGCCCAGACCCACCCCTTTTCACTCTGGATTAAGGCCAGGGCAGCGTCACTGGCAGCCCTGAGGCCCCAATCCAGAGTTTTTCTGGGCCATGGAGAAGTGGCAAAATTCCACTTCTTCCTGGCTCAGAAAAGGGATGTCCTTGGGGCTTCATGCCCCCAGACACACAGGGAGTCAGAGCCATGGAAGAAAGGGGCCACCTGGCCCCTTTCTCTTTGGCATTGTTCCCGTGGCTGTTTGGTTGCTGCAGGAATGATACGCATGGTGAAAAGGAGCTCCATTTGGATGTGGTGCATGTGTGATGTCGTCATCACGCACCCCACGTGGACAGTGCTGTGTAACGATGGTGCCATCCACACGAACTAGGGTTAAAGAGCATGTGGTTGCAGCGCATTCCCTAACCCTAGAATTGGCACTGGTACGCCACTTAATGATGGTCTGTACCATGCCCTAGTTTAACTGTCTGAGAGCATAGAAGAAATAGGCACCACAATTCAAAAAGGATGTTGAAAAACTGTAACGTGTCCAAAGGAGGGCAAGTAAAATGGTGCAAGGTCTAGAAACCATGTCCTATGAGGAACGACTTAAGGAGCTGGGGATGTTTAGCCTGGAGAAGAGAAGGTTAAGAGGTGATATGATAGCCCTGTTTAAATATTTGAAGGGATGCCATACTGAGGAGGGAGCTGACTTGTTTTCACTTGCTCCAGAGACTAGGACCCGGAGCAATGGATGCAAGCTACAAGAAAAGAAATTCCACCTCAACGTTAGGAAGAACTTCCTGACAGTAAGGGCTATCCGACAGTGGAACAAACTCCCTTGGAGTGTAGTGGAGTCTCCTTCCTTGGAGGTCTTTAAACAGAGGCTAGATGGCCATCTGTTGGGGATGATTTGATTTGGATTTCCTGCATGGCAGGGGGTTGGACTGGATGGCCCTTGCGGTCTCTTCCAACTCTATTATTCTATGATTCTAAGAGTGAGAACACCTTAAAAATGATTAGCACAATCATTATGATCTGTTTCTGCCAATAACTAACTCTTTTTAAACTATTTTAGGATGCACTCTACCAGGAATGGAAAACTCCAGTGGGTTTGGAGGCCAGTTTTCTAGCCCAGAACCCTCTGGTGGCCATAAAACTGCCACAAATGTGGTTGTAATTGTCTTTGTGGAATCTAAAGAATGTGATGCAAAGGAGTTCACTCTAGAAAGGTCTCTGACTCCAGATGACAACTTCCTCCCCAAATCTGAGCAACGAGTGGCAGATTCAGCCAGTGAGGAACTAGTTATTGAAAAAAATATATATGGCTTAATCATATGCATGTGTGTCTACTGGAGTATACTTTGGATTTGAACAAAGCCCACACTAATTTGTGCTAATTCCAGTTCAGTTCATTTAGTTTGGCCATGTCTCATCACAGAACATGAAAAAACACATACTCCAGAGAGATTTTGTATGTAATACCACACAAAGTTGGTTCTGTTGCTCCTATAGCATTTGTGTTTAGATCTTACACCATACAAACGCCACCAGCTCTACAGAACCTCACTAAGTGTAAGACAGTTTCAAGAGATAACTGAACTGAAATGTGATTCCTATGATATGGATCAAATGTGAACATTCCTGAATATTCAACAGCAATCTGTCAATGGAAGGACCCTTTATACAATTTACCCATGTCCCATTGTATTTTCTCTGACTTTGGTATAATTTGCACTGCAGAAATAATGCAGTTTGATGCTGCTTTAACTGTCATGGCTCCATCCTATGGAATACTGGGATTTATAGTTTGTTGTTGCACAGAGTTGACATATCTCCCAAAACTACAAATCCCAGAATTCCATAGCATTGAGCCATGGCAGTTAAAGTGGTGTCAAATGGTATTATTTCTGCAGTACATATTAATTTTTTGATGCCAATTACAGAGAAATTTTAAAAAGGCTTGAAGTTGTTTTTCATTCATTATAATTCTGTATCATTCAGAAGCCAGTTATGCTTTTGATTTTTTTTTCACTTCTTTAAAACCAAGCTCACCTCTGTTCTATATGTTATTTTCACAACCACGAGGATGTTTTTTTAACCCACCAAATGTAAAGGCTGCCCTTACATTTATTCTTCTGAAACTTTATAGGCTTTGCTCAGAAGAGGCAATTATCTCTGCAAATACTGTCCAGTTCTCCCTCAAAATATAAGTTTTTGGCAGCTCCTTTTAAAAAATGTAAAGGCACAGAGCACAAAACCTTCTGCACCCATTTTTCTGAAATTTGGCTGGTTTAAGCTTCCTTGGAAATATTCAGTAACATTTAAGGCTGTGGGAGAAGAGGAATACAGGTGGATTCACTCAAAGAAGCCACAGCTCTGAGTTTCAACTAGGAGGTCATCACAACTTACTCAGGTCATACTATGCCCATACATTTCTCTCAGGCTGTGGCAAGCAGAAACAAGTTGCTGTCATTTGTTGGGTTCCAATGAAAGTGAAGAAAAACATGTTGATTTCTAAATCAGGTTGCAAATTCTAAACATGCAAATCTGTCCAAGCTAAACCAATCTGTTTCTGAATTGAACTGAGATTCACACTTTGTTCAAAAGCGTATCTCAAAGTGATTTACTCTTACATAGGTATGGAATGGATTGCAGCAAAAACCTATATGGGCCCCTTGGAGGTAAATGCCACTGAAACTTTTCATATCACAGTGTGAACTTAATGGCTTGAAAAAGAGCCACTGAGGCCCCATTCAGACTGGCATCAAAAATCTGGAAGGAACTGGGCTGATTCAGGTGCCCCTTCCCCGAATCTCTCCGTTAGCAAGTGCCCACTACAAAGAGAGTGGCATTTTAAATCGAATGCATTCTGTGCCTGCTGTGAAGGTGCCTGCTGTCAATCAAGTGATCGTCATGGTGATGTTTTTGCAGGGGCATCGGAAGTGTCCTCCCCCCCCCTCCTTTTTTTTAAAGAGCCATGCACAAAACGCCCCAAAGTGTCAATTTTTTTAAAACCTCTTTTTTGTGTGTTGTGTGTATATGTGGGCATTTGGGTCAGATCTGCCCCTGTCCCCATTTTCAATCCCATGCAAGCTAATGCATCCCCCACTCCTTACCCCCCAGAATGCCTCTTACACATGAAATAATGATGATGATGATGATGATGATGATGATGATGATGATGATGATGATGAT
>NC_056522.1:74700829-74701447 GCF_019175285.1 Sceloporus undulatus | reverse complement strand
GATGATGATAAATTCCTCACCTCAGAAATTCCAGTAAAGGATGCAATTGCCATGCATTCTTTTTTTTCCTTTTTTTTTTCTTTTTTCTTTTTTGCTTTTAAAAGCAATTCAGGGCTGCCTCTGAATTCAGTAGCGAAAGCATGTATCATTTGTCTAATTGACAAGAGCAAAAAATGTAACATGCACATTGTAGGTCTGCCCTTTGATTGTAACATTTGCATTCGCAACATTTCCCCTTTGCTGGAAGCGAGCAGAGAAAAGGGAAAGTGCAGAAGCTGCTAGCCCTGCTCTATCTGCCTCAAGAAAAAAAATCATGTGCATATTTGGTCAAAAATAATTTTAAAAAAATATGAAAGGGGGGGTGCCTGATGTGAGCCCCGTTTGTGCCCTGCCTTTGACCTGACCTGACCTGACCCTTTTCCTCCTGCTAGAGGAGTTTTGCCATTGCCTTCCACTGAGGCTGAGAGAGCGTGACCTGTCAGTTCCAACTAAAGTAGACCCATGGAATGAATTGGGAATAAAATGGAAATGCAGCGCAGGTATTCCTGTAGCATCCTTATATAACACAAATAATAATAATAATAATAATAATAATAATAATAATAATAATAATAATAA